>NW_026453399.1:0-58418 GCF_025200985.1 Drosophila gunungcola
AAATTTTTATAGAATAGATTTTGTAGGATGGCCATTCATAAGAAAAAAAAAAGAAATAAATCAAAAATTTTTCTCTTCACAAAAAAAAAAAAGAAAAAAAATTTATTACTTTAATATAAAATAGGAATACAAATACAAAATACATTTTATAATAAATAATAAAAATAGTCGCATAAATTTTCAAAGTTTCAACTTCACAAAGTTTCCCAATATTTACTATATTAACAAAAAAAAAAATAATAATACAAAAAAAAAAGAGTTTTATTAATTTGCTAATTTTTATAAACATATATTATATATACCTAACACAATAACTAACAAATAACTCCATAGATTACGCGTTATTTTTCAAAAGGAGGGAGATGTAGTATAATCATATATAGGGTACACACTGTACCGCTTATATCACTATAACATTGTAGCATTTGTTTATGTCCGAATATTCCCAGCACTTCAAGTGCACAGCAATTCGACCCACACAACAATGTTATGCACATCCTAAATGCTGGAGTCGGCATGTCTGCATGCGCGGCCGACCATTCGGTTACCATGTGAGCATAACACTCTCCCTCTCATGCGCGGCCGCTGCTTGCGCGCCTAAATACACTTACGTATACATTAACATATATTGAGATACATAAGCGTTGGCCGCGGGCGCTGCTCGTGCAGCTATATGAATTGTAAGCCAAGCGAACAGTAGTCTTAAGTGAGCATTCGAGAAATGAGTCCCGATCTAAACGGACGATATAATAAAGAACAATTATCTTATAACATTACAGTACATTCTTTCTTGGGGTTATAAAACAAAGTCTAACATACTTACACCCAACTTTACACAAAATACGGATATACAGATGCAGATCCTTGATTTTAGTTGGAATTAATAACTGTCACTTAATAGCAAACATTAAAAGTGTATACTTAGATACAAATCTAGTTGCAGCTAAAACACCGTTAGGCTGGCTTATTTATGGTTCCACCGATGACCCGACAAAGGATCAGCGCGATTATCTGGTGTCGTTCACAGCCCGTTCCAATGAGAGAAACCCTGAACAGGAAATGCATGACATGAATCAGATTACTTCACTACAGAAAATTTTGGTGTAAAGGTTCCAATTAAGCCTTTAGAATCTGCAAGTATATCTAGAGCCAAGGATATATTAAAGAACACATCTAAAAGACTAGATGAATGCTAGGAAACTGGTCTTCTTTGGAAAGAAGATGTGATTAAACTCCCGGACAGCTACAAAATGGCTTTTCAGAGGCTACAGGGCGTAGAAAACAAAAATGCACGGACTCGGGAAAATGAGGAATATGACAAAGCCATTATCGATTTTATACATAAGGATACGCGGTAAAAATGTCTGACCACGAACATAGTACTTACCTCACTTCGGTGTCGTATACATAAACAAGCCCAAAAAGATGAGATTAGTATTCGACGCGGCAGCACCTGATGAAAACCCACCATTGACGACGATTCTTTTTAAATTCAGGCAAGGCCAAGTCGCAGTATGTGCTGACACCAAGGAAATGTTTTTGCAAGTGCAGTTCGTAGAGAAGATCAAGATTCGTTGAGATTTCTTTGGAGACATGGTAATCGAAATGCTCAGGTCGACACATACAAGATGACTGTCCTTATATTTGGAGCAGCATGCTCGCCCTGTTGTGCTCAATACATAAAGAACATTAACGCACAAAATGCCGAAAGTTACAGGGAAGAGGTAATCGATGCCATTCAAACAAAGCATTATGTGGACGACTTCGTAGCCAGTTTTAAATCTGAAGAAGAAGCATTTTAGATCAGTCAGGAAGTTAAACGGGTCCATAATTGGGAAAGTTTGAGCTCAGAGGCTTTGTTTCCAATTCCAAACGTATACAACAATCGCTTAATGTCTCAAGGAACACTGATTTGGTGGAACCAACGGTTCGAATTAACAGTTATCAACGGATAAGGTTTAGGAATGTGTTGGGATAGTCAGTCTGATAAGTTTGTATTCGATCTCAAGCTTAACCGTGTCGACAAGGAAATCTTGTGTGGAATGAAGTGCCCTACTAAACGCCAACTGCTAGGTCTAGTTATGTCCGTTTATGATCCCTTTGGAATGTTAGCAGACCTAATGATACACGGCAAAATCTTGATCCAAGATGTTTGGAGATCTGGGATACACTGGAATGACATGTTACCGGAAAATCTATTTGGCAAATTTAAGCTTTGGGTACTTCAGTTAGAGCAAGCAAAACCATTTCAACTAAATATATGCTATCTGCCAGAATTTTTGTCAGTCAATAATAATATCGAATTGCACATTTTCGTGGATGCGAGCTAACAGGCCTTTGCAGCTGTAGCATATTGGCGCGTATCTTGTGGTGAAAGTGTTAAACTAGCCTTTATTGCCGGAAAGACCAGGTGCGCTCCGTTAAAATTGTTATCTATTCCCAGACTTGAGCTGCAAGCAGCAGTGTTAGGTACGCGTCTAATGAAAACTATTTTAGAAAGTCATGATGTTAACGTAAAAAGGACATCGCTTTGGTCAGACTCTAGAACAGTCATTTCTTGGATTCGATCAGATCATCGACAGTTTAAGCCTTTCGTTGCCCATCGGGTAAGCGAGATTTTGGAAATGACATCAGAAAGTGATTGGAGCTGGGTTCCAACGCAGACAAGGCAACAAAGTCCAATAAATGTCCAAAATACGTTGTTGACAGCGAATGGATAGGCGGTCCAGAGTTTTTGCTTGCTGAAGAAGATTATTGGCCAATAATAGACTTCACTTTTTCATCAGATGACAGCATTGAAAGGCGTAAAACTACCATGAACGTTCATACCACACAGTTTTTGGATATCAGCCGATTCTCAAACTATCTTCGATTAAAGCGCATGATGGGATGGTCTTTGAGATTCATAAAAAAATTGTCAGAAAACAGACTCAAGGCAAAGAAAACTCAACGACAGCCAATAATATGGTATCATGAGACTTATCATCATCAAAATGATGAGATTATTGTAAACGAAATACGACGCAAGTTCTGGATCACAAAGTCCAATTGTCAATACTGTAAGAATCGTAATGCCAAGCCAATCACTCCTTTGATGGGTCAATTGCCCAAAGAGAGAGTGACACCGTTTCAACGGCCCTTCTCATTTGTAGGACTAGACTACTTTGGCCCGGTTTTGGTTACCATCGGAAGGCGGCAAGAAAAAAGATGGGTTGCACTCTTTACGTGTCTGACAATCAGAGCCATTCATTTGGAACTAGCTGCCGATTTATCAACAGACGCTTGCATTTTATGTATACGGAATTTCGTTAACAGAAGAGGTGTTCCCATAAGTATACGATCGGACATGGGAACTAATTTCGTTGGAGCAGATAATGAGCTTAAAAAGATTAAGGACCTTTTTGACTGGGATTACATTAAATCGGAAATGTCAAATAAAGCTATCGATTGGCAGTTCAATTGCCCTTCAAATCCCAGTTCAGGTGGATGCTGGGAACGCTTGGTAAGGTCTACTAAACGAGTTTTAAGCGTAACGCTCAAGGAGAAAGCGCCTCACGTCGAAACCCTAAGGAGTTTGCTCATTGAGGCTGAAAATATAATAAATAGCCGTCCTTTGATTCATCTACCCATTAACATAGATGTTCCGGAGCCTTTAACGCCCAATTATTTTTTGCTCGGGACAACCAATTCAACTTTAACTCCAGGAGATGTTAACAGCTTCTGTCATCGTAAGCAATACCGAATTGCGCAACAATTAAAGGATCACTGTTGGAGTCAATGGATTAAAGAATGTCTGCCGACCTTGACTAGACGAACCAAATGGCATTCACGAACCAAGCCGATCGACGTTGGTGATATAGTAATCATTTGCGAGGATAATCAGCCCAGGGGATGTTGGAAAAAAGGAATTATAATAAGCACGATTCCAGCTAAGGATGGTTACATTAGATTGGCAGAAGTCGAGACATCTTCTGGGATTCTTAAGCGTCCAGTATCAAAGCTAGCAGTATTGGATGTGCTAGGTAAACCCCAAAGTCGTTTTACGGTGGGTGGGATGTTGCTGGTTCGTTAGAATTCAAAATTGTTGCCATGCCTCATCACCAGCTTATTAGCCCAGTATCGATATTTCTTAAGCATGAATCACGAGATCGCGTCGACCATCACTAAAAAGCAGTATATATATTAAATAAATTTTTTTTTTCTTTTTCTATTTCGTGTTCTATATGAAAATTGCTTATTGTCCATCGCCAAAATATAATTTTATCTGGAAAGCAAAGAAGTTGCATATATTATTTGGAACCATGGATGCTACAGACAGAAATATAATTGAAGCAAACATACAAAACATTTTCCATAATCAACAAGATCTGCAACATATGTATATGAAACAAACATCCTTAATAGATTCGACGTTAAATATCATAACAAAAACATCAGAGGAAATGAACGAACAGTTCAAAGCGATTGAAGACGAAATAATGAGGATGGCACTAGCATATCAAACGACGCTGTTTCAAATTATACAATTGCTGGAAAGTTGTGAGAAAACGCAAGGATCAATTACAAATTTATTGATTGATCTCAATCACGGTCGGGTAAACCCTCAATTGTTAAAACCACCGCAAATAAAAAAGAAAATTGCACTAATTAAGGAAAAACTAGCACCGAAACAACAGCTACCTGGATCAACTGGAACAGAAATAAGAGAAATATACAATTTAATGACAGCCCAAGCGATAATTATGGATGAGAAACTCGTCATACACGCAGAAATACAGTTGTTCAATCAGGAAGCATCAACGGTGTATAGAATAATACCAATACCATTCGGAAGTTATGGCAAAACAATCTTTCCTCAGTTAAAAGCTAAATTGTTAATATACAACTTTAACAAAGACTCTTACGCTTTGAAAACAAATACACAATTAAACGCCTGCTCTCGTCAAAGTAATCAACATTTTCTTTGTCGAAGAAACAGGGTCTCGAAATCAGCAACTGACAATTCCTGTGAGTTATCGGCCCTAAAGCAAAGTCGGAACCCAATATGTGAGTTCCAGGAGAGTCGTGCCGAAAACATATGGGTAGAATTGTCTACTTAAAATTCTTGGCTGTATAAGGTTTTCAACGACCCGGTGTTGGAATGCACACGTGGAAACCATCGAAGTCAGGTTACGCAAATTCAAACCCAAGGAGTACTGAGACTGCGCAACAGATGTTCAGCCCGCTATGGACAACACCTTTTAACAGCTGCGCACGAAATAATCACAGAGAACAATGTAACGGAGCCGGGAGCACCACTGGTCACAGTAGCTTTTAATATTAAGAAAAAAAAATAAAACCAATGGTATCAAGGCTTATATAAAATACATATGATATAACAAAACATTAAAAAACAACAACAAAAAGCAGAAAATATAAAGTTAAGAGGAACTAATATATGTTTTTAAAAATATACACAAGTAAATCAAATTTTTTAAAATAGCTGCAAGGGTTTATGAACTTCGGCTTGCCGAAGTTTGCTTTCTTTCTTGTTTTTATTTATTTTTCCGATTGTTCCTATGGGAGCTATATGCTATATTAATCCGATCCGGCTCGTTCCGACTTATATACTACCTGCAATAGAAAGACAACTTTTGGGAAAGTTTCATGCAGATAACTTTAAAACTGAGAGACTAGTTTGCGTAGAAACGGACGGACAGACGGACGAACAGACGGACGGACAGATGTCTCCTTCACTGCGTTGCAAACTTCTGACTGAAATTATAATACCCTCTGCTACGGTATAAAAAGCAAATTGTATGCTCCTTTGAGAGACTTTTCCCTTGAGATCGAAAAACCACTTTACTGAGAAAATATTTACGGGACATGTCATAAAAAAACATAACAAACAAACAAAGAGCTCCTTGAGAGAATATCAAGTGACTCTCTAAAACAAAACTTAAAAAATAATAACTTAATACAAAAATATTCTAGTTCTACCCATTTTTGGATTTGCAGGGGACTACTGCTGTGAGCACGGGGGGCCTCCCGCGATCCGTTTTTTTGTGTCCAAATGCGTTGTATGAAAATGCCACGTACAGTGCACAAAACAGACAGCCAAATAGGCAAAACGATCGTTTTCGCCCAAATCAATATTCGAATCAATATCAATATAAAAATTACAATCAGTACCAAAATAGGGGTAATAATCGCTTTAGCCGATCAAATAGAACTTCGTATGACCGAAACAATTACGATACCAATCGTAACAATAACTTCTTAGCAAATACAGCAGGCGACGATGTACCAAGCACATCGAGCGCCGCAGCAAGAAGAAATTAGTCAAATAATAACAGGGGTCAGTCGAACGGACAGAAAATTTTCAACATCGAGACAAAGACATAGAAGACGCAAGTTGAACACAATGTGGTTTACGAGTCAAATTTTCAGTCAAGAGCCTCGAGCCATCGAAAGGATTCCTGAGTAAATTCAGTCTACAGGCAGAATTAACTTATGTAACACATTCATTTCAGAACAAAAAGAATTTAAAATTTTTAGTATATACAGGCGCAGAAGGCTCTTTTATTCACCCAAAATTCATAACAGATAAATAAAGAGTCCCATTAGATAAATCAATTCATGTCACAGCGGTACTTTCCGAACACTTAATTAAACAAATGGCTGTATTAACTATTTTTAAGGAAACGAATGATGTCAGGGAGTTTCCTTTTCTAATGTTTGACTTCAAGCAATTCTTCGACGGATTAATTGGTATGAATATCCTGTCCCAACTCCCAGCAAGAATTGATATTGCACAACTCACCTTCACTACTCCAGCATTCGAAATTCCCCTATATATTGTACAAAATCGTTCTTCTGAAATTTATGAGATAGAGGAGGAGTCCAAAGCATTGATTACGGTGCATGTAAGCGTTATAGAAGGTCCATTTTTATGAGACCTCATTCAGGTGGAACATGACTTCTTCATAACACCGGGCTTATATTCCGCACACAATAACCTTGCCAGAATCGAAATTGATAATTTTTAGACCACACCTAAAAAGTTTTGCTTAGATTCAAGCCTTCAAGTAAACAAGTCAGAAGAGGATGAGTTCCTCAGGATTTCACAATATTACAACAGATCATCTCAATAAGGAAGAAAAAATACAGTTGTCTCAACTTTGTGATAAATTCTCTGATTTGGTATTTCACGAAGGCGACAAATTGTCATTCACGAACTAAGTGAAACACGAAATCAAAATTACGAACAACAAGCCCGTGTTCTGCAGGCCATTTCGATTCAGTCCCACCGAATCAGCTGAAATTCAAAATCAGCTAAACAGACTTCTGGATCAAAACATAATTAGGCACAGTCATTCGCCTTGGAGCGCACCAAATAGTTTTCTCACCGTCTTTACAAGAACATATCAGCGACCTAGAATCCGTATTTTCCAGACTAAAACAGGCCAATTTTAAAATTCAACCGGACAAGTCCAAATTCTTACGCAAAGAAATAGAATATTTAGGGCATATAGTTACAGAAGAGGGTATCAAGCCTAGCCCCAAGAAAATTGAGGCCGTAAAGGCTTTCCCAATTCCGACCACGAGGAAGGAAATTAAATCTTTTCTTGGCCTTTTGAAATACTATAGGAAATTCATCAAAGATTACGCGAAAATCACCAAGCATATGACCAAACAATTGAAAGGAAAAACCCCGGTATTACTGACCGAGGAGTTCAAAGAAGCGTTCAATATTTGCAAAACTCTGTAACGGCCCTTTATTGAAATATCCTGATTTCACCAAACCCTTCATTTTGACCACGGATGCCAGCAATGTGGCGATAGGTGCAGTTCTTTCCCAAGGGACTCTGGGTTCCGATAGACCAGTATGTTTCGCTAGCAGGACGCTCAATGATCGGGAAGTAATTTACTCGACCGTGAAAAAAGAGATGTTTGCCATTATTTGGGCAACCAAATATTTTCGGCCTTATCTCTTCGGCCAGATAGACACCGATCACACTTTAACCTGGCTGATGAACTTCAAAGAACCAAATTCAAAATTGGTCAGGTGGAAGTTGCAGATGTTGGATTACGACTATGAAGTAGTATACAAAAAAGGATCTCAAAACGTCGTGGCCGATGCCTTAAGTCGTGTAGGAATACAGACAAATTGCATATCCAATTCTCTATCTAACAATTTGACAAATTCAAAATCTGTAATTATTTCAGATAGACCATTGAACGAATTTAGGCTCTCAGATTCTATTTTTAACTTAAAACAGCTTCCTGTATTAAGTATTATAAGTAAGTATTATAAGATAATCAGATGCAAATATTTATTAACAGATGTCACTACTACGCTGGAACAACAGTCAGTAGTTAGGGACTATCACCTAAAAAACAAGCATCGGGGAATTGAAGAAACTTTAAACCATTTAAAAACAACACTCTATTTCCCCTACATGAAACAGAAAATTACACAAATAATAAATCAATGCGATATTTGTCAAAAACTAAAGTATGACAGAAACCACCGAAACCAGTGCATCAAAAAACCGAAATTCCTGAAGTACCATTACAGATAGTACACATGGATATTTACACTATTAATGGTCAAACAATTGACTCTTATCGACAAATTTTCAAAATTTGCTAGCGCATATACAATTCCGGCTAGGAGTTGTATAAATGTAATCAAATCTTTAAGACACTATCTTTGTGTTGTGGGTATTCCAACAAAGTTGATATATGTCCAGGGCGCTGAATTTTCTGGGACGATTTTCACCGACTTTTGTAGACAATACAATATTGTCACTCGTGTAACATCGTTCCAGCAATCCACAAACAATTCACCCGTGGAATAATTGCATTCCTCTCTAACCGAAATTTAAAGAATTATTTACGAGACCAGGAAGGCTGGAACGGGATCATGAAGAAATTCTATTTGAAACCCTAATAGAAAAGATGAACCGTAGAATCGACAAATTTAATGAAAATAGAACGCAACCAGCTTCACTTAGGACAGACGATGTAATATTCTGAAGAGAAAACAAGAGGAATAAACTCACTCCTCGTTTCTCTGAACACAAAGTACTAAAAGACAAAAAGATTACACTAATATCCACAAAAAACAAAAGTTACACAAAGCAAAAATTAAGAATAGGATTAAAACAAACAAAATTCCTATTATTCTAACAGATTCGCATGCATCGCAACCCAGAACTTAAAGGTCCAAAAATAAGGAAACGACACCCCTTTGCTTAAAATAAATCTGGACAAGCTAAAATAATACAGTCGCACAAATACCTTACGCATAGAATTAATCTACAAGATTTTATGGCGTTGTTAAATTCGAAAAAGCAATTAATAAATTGAAAAAAACACCGACTCTAAAGACGAATCCGATAGCTTATCAACGAAACATCAACAGCTAAGAGGCAGGGTAGAAAGGTTATTACCCAAAAAAAGATCAAGACGGGGACTAATAAACGGACTAGGTAAAGTTGTAAAAAAAATTACTGGAAATTTAGACGAGGACGACGGACGTAGAATTGAGAATAATTTCAAAACAATCACGGACAACCAAAAAGAATTGACAGGAAACGCCAACAAACAAGAAATATTTAACAATAACATAAAAGCGAGATTTGATAATATTACGGAACACATAAATAGGGAGCAACAAATAATTAACCAATACCTAAACAACTAAAAAATATGATTTTCAGAGACATAAATTCCGAACACCATCTATCAAACACACTGCAATATATATCTAATCATTTAAATAATATAGAAGAAAATATGTTACTAGCCAGACTAAATATTGAATGTCTACCAATTCTCACATAATGTCCCTTTGCCTATTAATGAATCTAAATTTTTAATCCTACCCAATTATATGGCATACCATAATGCCAATGATGTATATTATTTTATGAACAAGTGTAATAGGGTAGACAAACACTATATCTGCAAAAATTTGTTATCAATCAAAGACAATCCTGAAACCGAGTGCCTCAATGGCATATTCATGCTAAATACTGCCAATTGTAAAGTCAAGGAGATAGGAAACCAAGAGATAATAACAGAAATAGAACCAGGTCACGTCCTAATTGTAAACACAAGCAACTCTACCATTTCATTAAAATCTACAACTAAAATCCTTATAAAAGGATCTGTACTAGTTACGTTCAATAACTGCGAAGTATCCATCAACCAAATTCCCTATGACAAAGAGTTGTCATTATACGAGGAGAAAATAGTCGTTACAATTCCAATTATACAAAATATTAGCTTCACTGAACATATCGAAGACATTAACCTACACACCCTAAATTTAAGGTCCATCAATGCTTCCAATTCAATTATTTATTGGAAAAATTTTACAACTACCAATTTTGGAGCGGTATATTTACTATTATTAATCGGAATCTTAGTATCAGTCCTTTTGATCAACACGAAGAAGAAGGTCATATTCTCCACCATACCACAGCCGAGTTTCGTGACGTCCACACCTTCGCTTTGGCCGTCACTTCAATCAAGGAGAGGAGGAGTTACCGTCCAGTCGGTAGGTAACGAGCCTACGGCCAAGCCACACAGATCTACCCTGGAATTGGTACGCCGACTTGGTGGCCACTTACCATCTACATATGGATGCAACTTTGTCGCAATCCAAATATTGTCCAAAGCCGGGTGAAAAATTTAATACTATTTTGTATTAACAACGCGAAAACTTTGTGAACGCAGTAGTTCGAGACGATTTAAATTTGCGAAAAATTGTGAAACTATGTCGAAAGTGCGACGAAAAGGAGTGGCTACGATGATGTTCGATGGATCACTAACAATTATATTTCAATTATTTCTCTTAGAACCTAACTTATGCTACGGTGGCGAGAGACGGGGCGAATTCGCAAGAGCGAACAGACGAAAGCTTTATTGGCTCCCGCTCTCGCCCTACAACTAGTGATTTAAATACAAGCGCTGAGTGCGCAAACACCGCCCCCTCTGAAGGGACGACGTCCTTCAGCCCAGAACGGGCAACAGGGCCAGTCGGTGGACAGCTCGCCGATATTCGCCGTCCTGCGTCCTGACGTCCGCCACGCGAACCTTGCTATCGGCGCCGGCGTGCACCGCTACCACTCGTCCGATCCTCCACTGCTGGGGCGGAAGATTGTCTTCTGCGACGACGACGAGCGCTCCCACGACGAGGTTGGGCTCCCCCTGGTGCCACTTGGACCGCTGCTGGAGGCTGGAGATGTACTCCCGGGACCATCGCTGCCAGAACCTGTGCCTGAGAGACGAGACACCTCGCCATCGTCGCAAGCAGGTCAGGCTGATCTGGTCCGGGAGCGCCGCTGATGGTGGGGCCAGAAGAGGGCCGCCGATGAGCAGATGCCCGGGGGTCAGGGCCTCGCCGTCGTTCGGGTCGCTGCTTAGAGCTCCGAGGGGCCTGGAGTTGAGCACGGCCTCCACGCTGGTGAGCAGAGTTTCGAGCTCCTCCGCGGTCAAGAGGTCTTGGCCTACCGTCCGAAGGAACAGGTGCTTTGCAGACTTCACACCTGCCTCCCATAGTCCGCCGAAGTGCGGTGCTCTGGGCGGTATGAACGCAAACTCGCATCCTTTTTTTGATGCGAATGTTTCGATACCGCCCCCCTGCTCCTCCAGACGGGCTCGGAACTCTCTCATGTGGCGATCTGCGCCGACGAAATTGGTGGCGTTGTCGCACCACACCTTCTCCGGAATCCCGCGACGACTCACGAACCTTTGAAATGCCAACAAGAACGCATCAGTGGTTAGGTCAGACACTAATTCTAAGTGGACCGCTTTGGACGCAAAACAGACGAACAAGGCCACGTACGACTTGTACGGTGGCTTACCACGGATACGATACGTTGTGCTGAAGGGACCACAAAAATCAACGCCACAAATATTGAACGGGCGGAGAGCTCGAAGTCTATCTGCTGGCAAGTTTCCCATAATTTGCGTCAAAAGTTTCGGCTTACAGCGAAAGCAGCGCATGCACGACCGAACTGTTCGTCGGCAGACTTCTTGAGCATTAACTAGCCAGATTTTCTCGCGCAGACGACTTACGAGAGCACGTGGGCCAGCGTGACAGTTCGTAACGTGCAGGTATGACACATAGGATCTGACGAACTGTGAGCTAAAAGCAACGGGAATTTGGCTTCGTAAAGGATAGGAGCATTTAATAACCGACCCCCAACTCGTACCAATGTCGAGGAGCACCAATCCGATTTATTTTCCTGAAGAAAAGGGTTTAACTTTGAATATTCGTTGCTACCGGTTTATTCTTCCGAATTTTACTTATGTCGTCCCTGAACTCGTGAAATTGGACAACTTCGACAATTTTATCAAAAGCGAAATCCAGTTCTCTTGGCGAAATACTTTTTCAAAGGGCTTCGACACCTTTCTGCACCTTTGAATAAAACCAAAAACCCACACGAAAACTCTCAGAAGCTTCAGGTGCGACGAAAAAGACTCTACTTTCTGAAGCACATAATTTGGCTCTGGGCTGACTACGAGAGCTATTGCCGATTTGCGTAGCTCCATCGACATTACATCAGCCGGCAGTTCGAAATGTTTATTTACAGGCCAATTATTTTCTGAGTCTAGCAAGAACGAAGGCCCACCGAACCAAATGGACGTTGTAAGCTCCTCTACGTCACATCCTCGGGACACTATATCTGCTGGGTTGACTTTCGTGTGAACGTGTCTCCAAATTGCTTTCTCCGACCACTCCTGAATTTCTGCAACCCGGTTCGAAACAAAAACCGACAACGACGAGGGATGGGTTTTAATCCAGTGTAAAGTGATCTTGGAGTCTGTCCACAGGAAAACATTCTCAATGGGAGAATTTAGCAATGGCCTGACACGATTATAGAGATCTGCTAAAAGGTGAGCTGCACACAGCTCAAGGCGAGGCAAAGTTTTCGTCTTGAGGGGAGCTACTTTCGATTTGGCGGTCAATAAAGACACTTTCAAACCTTCAGCAGTTTGAGTCCGAATGTAGATGCACGCTCCATACGCTCGCATGGAAGCGTCAGCGAAACCATGTATTTGAATCGGGACTTGTGGATCTGTGTTGACGAATCGCGATACCTTAATTTTAGGCAGCTGCAGAAGCGTCGCTTTAAACGTCTCCCACGACGTGAGCAACTGCATCGGTAGCGACTCGTCCCAATCTAATTTTCGAAGCCACAGTTCCTGCAACAACATCTTTGCCTTTGTAACCAAAGGACACAAGGGGCCAAGTGGGTCGAAAAGTCGAGCAGTCACCGACAAAATATTTCGTTTTGTCGCGCGAAGATCCAGGAAAGAGTCATCCAACCGAAATTGAAAGTAATCTTTAACCGGTAACCAAACCACGCCAAGGGTCTTGGTTACGTCTGAGTCTGCCATAAGTGGCATTACAGCGCTATCAGATGCGGATAACTCTGGGCAGTTTGAAAACCACTTTGCCAATTCAAAGCCTGCCTCTTGCAAGACCTGAGAAACTTCGTCTCGAAGGCTTTGCAGGTCCTCAACGCATCCGGCGCCAGTCAACAAATCGTCAACATAAAAATCATTCTGAATAACCTTTGCGGCTTTTGGATGAGTTGCTTGCGCCATCTCTCCTCACCGAATCGCCAAAAAGGGTGCTGGCGAAGTTCCATATGTAACGGTGTTCAACTTAAAGATTTTCAGGGACTCAGAAGGATCTCGTCTCCATACTATGAGCTGGAAGTTACGATCAGCTTCGTCCACCATCACTTGGCGATACATCTTTTGACGTCGGCCGCAAGGGCAAACTTATGCAATCTAAACCGAAGCACAGTCGAGTACAGCTCCTCTTGAATAGTTAGGCCTACCATCAAGATGTCATTCAACGCTACCTGCGTAGAAGTACGGCTCGATGCATCGAAAACTACTCTCAACTTAGTTGAAGTACTTTGTGGCCGTAAAACGCATTGGTGCGGAATGAAATAGTGCGGAGTATTCGGAATTTTGTCATTGGTGGAAGACATGTGGCCCAGTGAAATATATTCCTCCATGAATTCAATATACATCTTCTTCAGCGAAGGGTCCTTTGACAATTTCCTTTCTAACGACAAAAATCTACGTTTCGCAACTTCGTATGACGAACCAAAAGTATTTGGGTCAGATTTAAACGGCAAACGAACCGAAAATCTACCGGACGACAATCTTTGAGTATTTTTCTCAAAGTGTTGTTGACAGAGTTGTTGCTCAGGAGTATGGACTTTAGCCTTGGGCGGCAAGTCCTCCACAGACCAAAATTTCTGCAGGGTTGTGTCAATTGACTCCAACGCTTCCTCCTGGCAGCTGAGATGTACCATTTTTTCAGCGTTTTTATTATTTTCAGAGGCACATCTGCCTGACACTATCCAGCCGAGAACTGTCTTTTGTAGGATGGGGAATTCAGGCCCCTGCTTTATCTGGCCAATAGATAAAAGTTCAAAAATGTTTCAGCGCCGATAAGAATATCTATTTTTTGGGGCTTGAAGAAGAATGGATCTGCCAACTGAATATTTTCAGGCACCCTCCACCCGCTGGTGTTCACCGCTTGATCCGGATGATAACCAGAAATATTTTTCATAATCCAAAAATCGGACGACAATTGGCTGTTCCCTACTCGCGACTTCACAATCGTGTGTATTTTTTTTGTGGCTTGGGCATTAGTTCCACCAATGCCTCGCAAGCTCATGCACACGTCCTCTCTTGTAATTTTGAGCCTCTGAGCGAGTTCGTCGGTTACAAAGTTTAATTGTGAACCAGAGTCGAGCAACGCTCGAGCTAATACAAACTCGCCGCTTTTTGTTTGGACGCTCACAACAGCAGTTGCAAGAATGACTCGATCCGATGCATTCGCATGCAAAACATGCGAAGTGGATGGAGACTCCTGCATGAGCGTGGGCTGAGAAGGAGGTGGCAACGCGATATTTGTGTTTGGGACATATATATGTAGCAAAGTGTGATGTGAGGAATTGCACACTCTACATCTGTTCGATTTGCATTTTTTGACAGTGTGACCCTTTCTTAAACAGTTAATGCATAAGGGTGCTCTTTTAGCGAAATCGAATCTTTGCTGAACTGTCAGGGCTGCGAAGGAAGCGCAGTTTCCAATCTGATGTTCAGCTGAATTGCAATACATGCATTGAACAGAGTCGTTCCTGGCAGCGACAAACGAAAAACTCCTATTTCCATTCTTCTTAGGGTTAGATTGGGCCTGCTGAACAGTTTTGGGCTTGGGGTCACCATGAAAAATTTAATACTATTTGTATTAACAACGCGAAAACTTTGTGAACGCAGTAGTTCGAGACGATTTTAATTTGCGAAAAATTGTGAAACTATGTCGAAAGTGCGACGAAAAGGAGTGGCTACGATGATGTTCGATGGATCACTAACAATTATATTTCAATAATTTCTCTTAGAACCTAACTTATGCTACGGTGGCGAGAGACGGGGCGAATTCGCAAGAGCGAAGAGACGAAAGCTTTATTGGCTCCCGCTCTCGCCCTACAACTAGTGATTTAAATACAAGCGCTGAGTGCGCAAACACCGGGCAACCACTTAAGTCGTTGCCGTGCAAACGTTTTTGCTTACACTGCAACAGGATGCCCCAACCCTACAGAAATGTGGCACGAGCAGCTCTTGGATTTGAATTCCAAATAAACATTCATTTATTTCTTTGTATTTATGTATTAAGCATTTATGTATAGCATGTAAGGTTTCCTAAGTACACTTCGGTGGCGGTGGCTACTTGGGCACCGCTGAATAATATATGAATTCAGTTCGATAATTAACTCCAAGCCAAACGGTCTATACTATTCTGAGATCTTTTAATTAATTATCAGCGGAAATTTCATCGAGTCAAGAGGAACACCGCGCGGGAGTTGGACCTTGGCTATATTGCTATATTGGCACGAGTCATGTTAAAAATAATCAAAACAATCATCATTTTCAGAGATGTCTTAGAATCTGATACTATCTATTCATAAATTGTTTATTTTTATGTATTAACAATAAAAAGTTATGATCATTTTAGATAAATTCTTTAATTTTTTTGTCTGCTTTACTTAGCTAGGCACATTAAGACACGTAATTGTTTTCTTCCTTATTCAAGGAAGAAAACAAGAAATTTTTGTCATTGATTCCAAAGCTGGCCGATTTAAAGGCGAGATTTCTAAATTTTGAGAATTTATTTGCTTATATTTATTTAAACAGAAAAAATAAACACTAAAGCAAAATTAGCAAGGTACGAAAAATTTTAAAATTAAAGGTAATTGAGAATTTCTTTATCTTTTGAATTTCATAACTACTTCGATGGACTTATAGGAATAAACCTAGTTAAACAGCTAGGTGCCAAAATCAACCTTTTAAATTTCACTATGATTACTCCAACGGGAATTTCCCCAATTCTTACTAAAATAGAAAACACCGTCTCAGTTAAAGTCATCGAAAGGTTATCTAAGAAAACAACACCAAACAACACCGGTAGACCAGAAAAATGGAAACTTTCTTTGTAACCCAATAAAAATATCAGAAAACCTACAAGTTTCTGAATTATAAAGCAATGGTTGAAGTCTGCAATTTTTTATTCAACTAATTTCACAAAAATCCTTTCGTTTAACCCTATTCAGAAAATAACTTTAATCTCCAATTAAATAAAAATATTTCCAACTCAAAGAATGACGTCTCTAATAAAATAAAACACCCAACGCCGACACTGAGGAGAAAGAATCTCTTTTAAAAATTTGTAAAAATATAACTGTATTTTTTATCAGAAGGAACAAGATTTATCATTTACCAATAGGGTAAAACATAGTATTAACACCACAGAATACTCTCCAATATATACGAAATCTTATAGAAACCCTTATATTCACAAGGAAGAAGTCCGAATATAGGTGTAGAGTATTATCCGCTCAAGCAACTCGCCTTGGAGAAGCTCGGTTTGGATAGCTCTAAGCTCGTAAGGATGACCCTTAAGCTCGAAGAGGGCTTAAATGATGACCTACCCATATCTGAAAAATTATTAAACAAATTACAAATTATTTTTGAATAAAGCAAAAAATATCATTTAATAAATATTATACTACTCGCAAATAAATTACGAGAGTAATTAAAGACCCATTTTTTACAGATGACAAAATCATTGAAATTCTAAAAAAACAAGACGAAATAATAAGCAAGTACCACAAAGATTGTAATCAAAGGGGAATCGGATAAACATACGAACACCTTAAAAGATCTTATAAATAGCTGCACCACCTGCCAAGTGTTTAAATACGATCGAAACGATCCCGCCATAATCTATAGCAAGCCTGAAAATCCCGACAGAGCATTAAAGAACTACTTTTGCACTTCTCAAAAAAATAGTTTTTGATCAAGGAACAGAATTTTCATCAATGATCTTCAAAGTCTTTTGTGACCAATATAACATAAACCTTCATATTACATCCTACCAACAGTCTAGAAGTTACTCACCAGTAGATACTCCACTATTTTAGATTATTTTAGGTGAGAGAAAGGCAAATAAAATGGCAGTAGATCACGACGAACTATTGTGTGAGACCCTCATTACTTACAATAACTCAATTCCCTCTGCCACCAATCCAAACCCTGCTGAACACTAGAATTTGCCACTACTCATAAAACTCAACGAATATAAGCAAAATATAAACTCATGAGGTAAAGGAGGACAAAGATCTTACGTCTCTAAGCAAAAAATCACAAATAATTCATAAATCCAAAATCAAACTGAAGATTAAAACAACATAATAAAACATTTTTCTAAATTTTATATTTGCTTCTTTGAGAGAATATTCCCTTGTTAATAAAAAAAAAATGAAATTTTATGTGCTCCTTTGAGAGACTGTTCCTTTGAGATCGAAAAACCACTTTACTGAGAAAATATTTACGGGAGATGTTATAAACAAAAAACACATAACAAAATAACACAGAGCTCCTTGAGAGAACATCAAGTGACTCTCTATTAACAATTTTTTTTAATAAAAAATACAACTATCAAAACTTGACAAACAAAAAGTAATAATAAGAAGAAATGCAAACATAACAAAATAACACAGAGCTCCTTGAGAGAACATCAAGTGACTCTCTATAAACAGTAGTTCTTAATAAAAAATAAAACCAACAAAACATGACCACTGTTCAGGACACGAAGGAGCACCCGGTATTCCCGGCTTTCCGCTCTCCCCATCTGTTCTCCGCTCTCACGCAGCTTCCCTTTTCCCCACCACGAAGTCTCCATGAAGTCTCCATTGCGCTCTGAAGAGCATTAGAATAAGTTAGAATAGTCAGTTCGATTTACATAGCGAATAAAAGTCGTTGCGCCCACACCCCTACCATCGAAACACCTACGACTCGTCATTTCAACTACAGGACCTGTGCACCTTTCAGGACCCTCCATAGGACTCGGCCACCCCTCTCCGTTCATTTTAGACCTTCAGCCGGATATTTTTCCTTTGGACCCCGCTTCGGTGGCTCAATCCTATTCAACATACAACAGCAAGATAAGTACGAAATAAATTATTAATTGCCGATCTCCAGTAAGTGTTTCGAATATACAATTTCGTCTTACTTTCTGGATGATATTCATGTCAAATCAAATTCCGATTTCAATCCGACATTTCGGCAATCAATAACTTCAAATTTTCACTTTTCCACTTGCAATTTGTGTGCGGCCATCTTAATTGTTCTCCCCTTTGTGCATATTAGTGTACAAAAATTCTAAGTCCAGTTGGCCGTACATCATTCATACATCAACCTGCAATTTTCCAAAAATTCCTACGCTGGTTCGTTAGAATTCAAAATTGTTGCCATGCCTCATCACCAGCTTATTAGCACACTATCGATATTTCTTAAGCAATGAATCACGAGATCGCGTCGCCCATCACTAAAAAGCAGTTTACGTGAGATTGGCGGCACGACAACACAATTTAATAAATTTTTTCTTTTTCTATTTCGTGTTCTATA
The DNA here is from genome assembly GCF_025200985.1 of Drosophila gunungcola. Taxonomy (NCBI): domain Eukaryota; kingdom Metazoa; phylum Arthropoda; class Insecta; order Diptera; family Drosophilidae; genus Drosophila; species Drosophila gunungcola. The sequence goes on from NW_026453399.1 coordinate 18,994, forward strand.
TGAAATTGCTTATTGTCCATCGCCAAATAAAACTTTATCTGGAAAGCAAAGAAGTTGTTATTCTATTTAGTGTTGTTGTTGTCTATTTGCCACATTGTGTGGCAACAAGAACACATCTATGAGTTAATATTTCTTAAAATAAGATAATTTCTAAGAGTTCTGCCAGTACAAAGCGTCGCGATACGAACAGTATTTTTATGAAATCGCAGTCGGCAACATGCACACAACAAAACGCAGTCGGCGACACATACACATTGATAAATTTCGCCGTGAAAACTACTTACACAAATGAAGCGCACGAAGAGAACGAACAGGAGAACGAACGGAGAACGAACGCCCCACCCCACTAGCTAACACACATGACATTAAATTAAACTTTGATACACTTATACTAATACCAAAACTTGAAAAAAACTCACATTTTTATTTTGTCGTCGGCGGGAATCAAACCCGGGCCTTACGCGCGGGAGTTGGACTTTGTAACACAAGGCTATGTTCGCACTCAAAAATGAACAGGACTGTTTCGTCATCTTGGACGAGTCATGCTTAAAAAAATCAAAACAATCAGAGATGGTTAGAATCTGATACTATATATTCAGAAATTGTTTATTTTTATGTATTAATAATAAAAAGTTTTTATCATCATAGATAATTTCCTTAAGTTTTTTGTCTGCCTTAACTTGGCTATGCACATTAAGGCAGGAATTCGAACTCGTGCTGCTCAGATTTCTGGTCAGGCAACTTAGCCGCTAGGCTACCATTAATTGGCTCAGTTAAAGGCTAATTTTCTATATTTGAGGGATACTTCTTTCTTGATCTCAAAGGCGATTTCTCCTATAAAAACCTAATGAATGACGTTGCTGAGCCGAACGCCCTTTGAGCTTTCGGCAAAGTCATCCGACTGACATCGTGGACTTCGTATTTTACCGTTCTTTTTCTTTCGAATTGATTTTGTAAGTCAAAGGCTGTTTTCTATTTTTGAGGGATATTGCTCCATGGAACTCAAAGGCAAATTCGCCTTTAAAAACTTGTCGATTGCTGTTGCTGTTGTCGTCCGAAAAAAAAACAAAAAAAAGAAAGTCTTTTTCTCAAATTTTTACAATCAGAAAGAATTTTCACTTTTAATTACAATTTTTTCTTGAATCAAGAAATTTTTATCATTGATTCGAAGGCTGGCCGATTTAAAGGCGAGATTTCTAAATTTTGAGAATTTATTTGCTTATATTTAAAAAAAAAAATATTCGCCTGGTTCAAAAAATTTAAAATTAAAGATAATTAAAAATTTCATAACTACTTCGGTGGTCTTTTATTTTTTTACTATGATTACTACGGCAACATTCCCAATTCTTACTAAATAGAAAACACCGTCTCAGTTAACGTCATGGAAAGGTTATCAGAGAAAAAGACACCAAACAACACCGGTAGACCAGAAAAATGAAAACTTTCTTTGTAACCCAATTAAAATATCAGAAAATCGACAAATTTCTGAATTATAATGAAATTTTTCATTCAACTAATTTCACAAAAAATCCTTTCGTTTAACCCTGTTCAGAAAATAACTTAAATCTCCAATTAAATAAAAACCAATCCAACTCAAATAATGACGTCTCTAATACAATCAACACCCAACACCCACACTGAGTAGAAAGAAGCTCTGGTGGTTATTTTTGTATTTGTATTTTGTATTTGTATTTATTATAAAATTTCATCCTAACGCTACAAGTTTGGAACTTATAAATTAATGCGCTAGTCACTTAGAGTTTGCAAATATTGAATTGTTACATTAAACTTAAAACTAATTTTCATAAAAACTAACTTAAGTCGCCTTCTATTTTTACTTTAATTTACGTAATAGTGTTTTTAAGGTGTGTGAATAATTTTATCTTGAATTGCGTGGCACTGCTAATATCTTTAAGATGGTTTGGGAACTGATTCCATGATCAAATAGCATTAATTAAAAATTGTCTTTCCGATGTCAATGATCTAGGTCTTATGCAAGTAAGATTATTTGCTCTTCTAGAGGATGTAAATTGAAGCTTTTCAAAAAGATACGAATGTTCTTTTTGAAAATTATTTTTTTGCAGAAAAATTAAGTTTCGCATCCTTATCCATTCATTTACCGAGTTATCGAATATTTCAGCGAAAATTCGGATACGTGATCTCTATGTGGTTGGTTGAATATATACCTGGCTATGCAATTAAATAGAACTTTAATTTTGTTCATACTGGTAGTGTCACAGTTTGAAAAAACTTCTACTCCATAAAATAGCGGTGGGACAATGCAGGTTTTAACTATTAGTAAACGTATATGGGTGGGCAGGCAATTTTTAGTTACGGCTAATGCCCTTATTATGCCATATGTTTTCCCTACAGACTTTGTAATATGATCATTCCAGGTAAGAGTTCTGTTGAATGTAAAACCTAAGTTTACAGCTGTATCAACGTACTCAAGTGGCGTGCTTCATACTCAGTGGCTGCAAATTGTTAAAAATTATCTTTCTTTTACTTATGACAAGACATTTTGATTTTGATGGGTTGATCCCAATTCCATTGTTGCCGGCCCACTCATTTACACGTTCAAGTTCTCTGTTACAAAAATCTATACATTCATTTATTCTGTTTAAAGGACGACTCACATACATTTGGACATCATCAGCATACAAGTGTACATTACATTCAGATAACGCATTGGGAAGGTCATTAACATATAAGGTAAACAATAAGGGACCAAGCACAGACCCTTGGGGTACACCACGATTAAAATTTTCATATGAAGACGAAACGCTAGACAGTACAACAGATTGACAACGATTTTGTAGGTACGAAGACGCAAGTTTGACAGAAGTTTTTGAAAACATAAACATATTACAGTAGTTTTGCACAAAGGACATTATGGTTTACTGTATCGAAGGCCTCACTATAGTCCAGTAAAACTAAGAGTGTAACATTGTTTTCGTCTATTTGTTCCCTTATGTCGTCTGCAATTTTTAAAATAGCTGAGTTACAGCTTCTGTTTTTCCTAAAACCAGACTGATTATCAGTAATTGTCGGACATAAATTTATTAATTTGATCAGCCATGAGATTCTCAAATACCTTTGATAGGTATGGTAAAATGGAGATGGGTCTGTACTCATTATTTGATTTAGGAATCGGAATAATTTTTGCCGCTTTCCAACAGTCCGGATAAGTAGATTTTGTCAGTACAGTATAAAGGTATAGGTTATGTATGGCAGGATTTTTGGCAGCAGAATGTTGTCAGACCCAGTGGCGTCACTCTTAATTTTTAGTATACTTTGAAGGACATCACACTGATTAACACACAAAAACCTAAATCTAATATCACAGACAGTTTCAGGTACAAATCGTGGGTTCAGATAGTTATTGTCAGTGATTTCAGGTACTGTGCAGCTTAAGAACTTTTTATTAAGTTCATTTACATTCATGTCTTGTTCAAGTCTTGGTTTAACTTTGCATATTCCCAGGTTTTTAATTATTTTCCATGTCTGAGCAGTGGAAGATGCGTTGTTGAATTTATGGGAATAGAAATTTGTCTTTGCGGTGTCAGTAAGTTTGGTCACTTTTTTTCTCAATGACTTGAACAATGCGTAAGCTTGAGGTGTCATGTACCTTCTCCACTTATTGTACGCCCCGTCACGCTGCAATATTGCGTCTTTGATGTTTCTTTGGAACCATGGTTTTTCAGAAACACGAATAACTTTGCTACGAACAGGTACAAGACAGTTATATAAATAACAAATATTGTTTTGTAAAAGGTTTTCATTTCCAGATGTGAAAGCCTTCATTTCGGAGTTTCGACTTACATCTGGAATGTTAGACAAATCTAAATCTCATTATTTCCATAAATTGATTACGATATTTATCATTGAAATGCGGGTTAAGGTGGTCTTCTACTCTCGAGGCGAGAAATTGAGTGGTAATTTAGGTAAGTCGCGTTTTGGCAAGCGGGTTGATTAAGAAAATGTTATTCTTAAGATTCTTTGTTAAGTCAACTATGTTTTCCCGGGGCAGTTTTTTTTTCATTAAGCAAAAGTCTTACTCGGCAGCTAAAAAAACTTTACTTTCGACAAAACTTTTTTTTACAGTGCGTTCCCAGACACATATAAATTAAAGTAATAAATTGTGAGAGTAGAGGCCCCTTTAATGTTAAAGCTTTTATTATCTTGAAATATTTTAATGCAATATATGAAATGTATGTCACTTTTTTTGAGCACTTTGAAGTAAACAACGCGATTTTAGCTAAAATCGATTTTAAGTTTTTCATACGTGAACAATCTGGTGGCACGGCCGATCGTTTGAAACGCTGTAACTTCGTTAGTTTTACTCGGATTGACTTGAAATTTTTACAGAATATTCTCAACATATTGTTATCGCCAATATGTTTTAGATACGTCATTGCCGCTTCCACAGGACATTTTGAAAATTGTAAACTATCGATTAGGCTAAAAATTAATTTTAAAAATAAAATACTGGTAAAGCCCACTATTTAGTTATCCGCATTTCCAAAATTCTCATCTTTCCATAAAACACTGTCACTATTAATGGTTCACTATCAATGCTTAATGATTTTTTAAATTTGTCAGTAATTTTAGAACATAACTGTCAATTTTTAAAAGAATATGAATAGTAATATTAACGAATATTTATTCCAAAATTTTCAACTGTTGATCCATTAACACTGCAATACTCCGTCGGGGTAAGTACATCATTAAAGTTGTGACGCTCAGGAGCGCACAGAATAAACATAATATATAAGAATAAACAAATAATAAACATAAGCAGTAGTTATAGATTAAGATAGTAGTAAAATGCAAGAAGCAAGAAGTTAAGTAGGCAAGAAGCCGAAATAAATAAATAAAGTTAAAACGGAAATTTTCAAACTAATTGTGACTGGCAAGGGCCGGGAGGGATACAGATTCACTCTGCGGCCGACGGCGAGCGGAGAAGGTAAGGCTTACGCATTGGTGTGAGCAAACTTCTCTGGGAGTTAACTGCGGAGTCTTTTTCGGGTCTAGTACCCGTCTGCTCAATACGTTGTAGTTAGCTTTTACCCCGGCCGTCATCAGTGATATCCGACCTTTGGGATTCCTTCTCCACCCCCCTTAAGACCGGCCGTCATCAGTGATATCCGACCCTTGGGATCCCACACCCCAATACCGACCGTCATTAGTGACACCCGATCTTCTGGGGACTCCACCCTCTTCTCGGAACTGGTGGACCCAAGCGGCCTCCACCCTCTTCTCGGAACTGGTAGACCCGAGCGGCCTCCACCCTCTTCTCGGAACTGGTAGACCCAAGCGGCCTCCACCCTCTGCTCGAAACTGGTAGACCCAAGCGTCCTCCAAACTGTCTCATCCTCATAGACATAAGCATAGCCAAGAGGGACGACGTGGTCTTTTCTTTCTCACCCACAGGACGCCCGCCGCCACCGCCACCGGCCGCGACGACGACACCGAACGACGACACCGAACGACGACGCAGAAGTCCCCGGCATCCTTCGGGCGGAAGAGCCCCTGCAGCACGAACTCTATCTATCGTATGTACACGATAATTCTTAATAAACGCATACCGATTCGATTTCACTGAGCCCCGATTACGTGTCATACTCTGGGAACCGGGTCGAACTCTTCCAGCAACCACTCCTGAATGTTGAAACGAACACCTGGACACCGTTGAGCTACCTTAAAGTGGTTGCAAAGAGAAAGACACCGGTAGCAACAAAGGCGGATCTGATCGAGTACGCAAGGGAGTTTGGATTAGACGCAACAGGAAAAGTGGAGGAGCTAAGACAGATACTATCAGCATTCGCAAGGAACCCAAACCACACGGAGACGATCAGGCGAAGACTGGGAGAGCTAGCAGAGAAGCACAAGAAGGAAAAAGGAGCAACGGATGAGAGCAGCACACCAGCCGAGGAACTCAACACAATAGCGAACCAGATCGGCCAACTGGTGAAACAAATCAACACCCCACCACGGCAGGATTCAGAAACTCCAGACATGCCGGACAGGAAGGAACAAAAGGAAGAAGTGGAAATCCTAGACCAAGTTAGGAGTTGGGTGATCCCTTACCAAGGAACAACCAATCCCTTGGAATTCCTCAGCAAGATGGAGGAATGGGCCAAAGGCTACGGCATAAACAAAGATGCCCTGATCCAGACGATGCCATTCATCCTAGAAGGAGTAGCAGTGGACTGGTGGAACACCACACCAAGCCAGATAAGGACATGGGAGGACCTCAGGGAGGAACTGTTAGAATACTTTTTGCCACCAAGATATCAGGAACAGTTGGAAACACAAATAACGCAACTACGGCAGCGAGAAACAGAGCTAACAAGGGAATACGCAATGAACCTGAAGAAATTGATGAGATTCACAGAGTATTCAGAAAAGACAAAGGACCGGATATACAGAAACTGCAGAAGCAAAATAAAGCTCTACACGAGACGGTCGGGATTTAAAACATTAACAGAATTCCTGAGGTTGGCAGAAGAGGTGGAAGAAATTGAAACAATGGAAGGAACCAACAGACCAATAACAACAGGAAACCAGAACTTGACGTCGGAAATCTGCATGAGATGCGGAGGAACAGGGCACGCCGCAAGAACCTGCACAAACCCCCCAAGACTGTTTTGCTGGGTATGCGGCAGAAATGGAACAAGAACAACGGACTGTTGCAGAGCTGGAGCGGGAAACGCCAGAGGCCTGAGCAGATAACGCTGGCGGCTCAGGACCAAAAACAAATACCAGCTACATGGGAACAATTAAGTTGTGAAAGATTTCAAATATTGGCCACAGTAAAAATCGGACCAGTAAAAGCAAAAGGAACAGTGGACACAGGAGCTTCACGGAGTGTGATCAGCAAGAGAAGATACAACGAATTGAGAAAATATGGAAAATGGAGGAAGGGAAGGACAGAAATAACATTGGCGAACGGATCAACGCAAAGATCGGATGGAGATTTTACAACCAAAATACAGTACGCAGGAGAAGAATTCGAGTTGGACTTTCTCATCTTAAATCAGGTGACAGGAAAAATATTATTAGGAATGGACTTTCTGGCCAAAACTCGCACAAATATCCAATGCGGCAACCTAGAATTAGATATCACCGAGGCAGAGACAACACAAGAAGAAAAAGAACGCGCAGAGCACAGACGATACGGAACCGACGGAGGAGGACCCACGAAATCCGAAACAACAGGCGATAATAAATGAGCAAGCCCATACAGCGCGCCAGTAGTATTGGTAAAAAAGAAGAACAACGAGTGGAGAATGTGTGTGGACTATCGACTGTTGAACGAAAGAACAGAAAAAGACGCCTACCCGGTACCGAGAATGGACTTTATCTTAAATCAGCTAAGAGAAGCAAAGTTCATAAGCACGCTAGACCTGAAATCGATGTATTGGCAGATACCAATGGAAGGTCTCAGTCGGCAATACACAGCGTTCACGGTACCGGGACTCACAACCGCACCTGCCACATTCCAGAGAGCTTTAGATACGGTCATAGGCCCAGAGATGGAGCCATTCGCGTTCGCATACCTGGACGAAATCGTGGTAATCGGAAGGAACAAAAAAGAACACTTGGAGAAATTAAGAGAGGTTTTCAGAAGGCTACAAGCGGCAAACCTAAAAATAAATGCGGAAAAGTGTAATTTCTTCCAAACCGAGCTAAAATACTTGGGATACATTGTAACCGACAGAGGCATCAGAACGGATCCGGAGAAAGTGGCAGCCATTCGAGAATTACCAACCCCAAAAGGCACTAAGGATGTACACAGCTTTTTAGGGATGGCATCATGGTACAGGAAATTCATCCCTGGGTTCACTGAGAAAGCAAGTGCCTTACAAGACCTGGTAAAGAAAAGAAAAAAATTCGAATGGCTGACCAACCATCAAGAGGCCTTTGAGAAGATTAAAGAAAGTTTAACAATGGCACCAGTACTAGCATGCCCAGACTTCACAAAACAATTCAAGCTACAGACAGACGCAAGCGAACTGGGGATAGGAGCAGTACTAACCCAGGAAGACGCCGAGGGGGAACATGTCATCTCGTACGCAAGCCGGAAGCTGAGCAAGGAAGAGAGGAACTATAGTGCCACAGAAAAAGAGTGCCTGGCAATCTACTGGAGCATCAACAAATACAAAATGTATAAGGATACCGATTTGTAGTGGTGACGGATCACCTAGCTTTGAAATGGCTAAACTCTATAGAAAGCCCTTCAGGGAGGGTAGCCAGATGGGCACTCGGACTACAACCGTTCCAATTAGAGATTAGATACCGAAAAGGAAAGTTGAACGCAGTAGCAGACGCATTGTCCAGGGCTCCACCAGTAGAAATAAAAACCGCGAACTGTCAGGGCGATTGGTTTGAAGGAAGCATACGAGGAGGCGCAGAAAGACCCAAGCAACGAGGAATTCAGAGTAGAAGGAGAAAGGCTCTACAAAAGATGCGGGAGAGAAAGTAATAGACAACCATGGAAGCTGTGCATTTCAGAAAGCGAGATTCAAACGGTGCTTAAAGAAAACCACTGCAACACAACAGCGGGGCACATGTGGATATTAAAAACGCAGAGGAAAGTTATGCAACGATATTTTTGGCCCAGAATGCGGAGGGACATTGTAAAATTTGTAAAGGCTTGCGAGAGCTGCCAACGATACAAATTGTCTCAACAAAAAACCGCGGGGAAAATGCTGACAAGAATAACCGAAGCACCATGGGAAACCTTATGTGTCGACTTCGTCGGACCTCTACCACGTACGAAGCATGGATAGGTTTTCAAAATGGAGCGAACTCGCGGCAATAAGGAGCGCAAAGGCAGAGGCATTCCTGAAAATATTTCTTGAACGGATAATCGCCAGAGTTGGTGCGCCAAAAACACTGATATCAGACAATGGGGTCCAGTTTACGGGAGGAAAAACAAAGACCGCCATGGAACAGTGGGGCACCATATACGCCGCAGCAGAACCCAACTGAAAGAACAAACCGAACCATAAAAACCATGCTATCACAAATGGCAGGGGAGGAACAAACTAGGTGGGACGAGAATCTGCCGGAGCTAATGCTAGTATATAACAGCAGCACATCTGAATCAACGGGATTCAGTCCAAATACTGTACGGAAGAGAACTCCGACTGCCGGGAGCACTATTCGATAGGGTCACCAAGGGTCAGGATTAGCGACAGAAACAGTGGCAGCGAGGTGGAAGAGACTACGAGGCATCAGAAGCGAAGCGATCGAGAACATGGAAGAAGCAGCAGAGGCACAAAAATACCATTCCGACCTACGTAAAAGAGAATGGAAGCCAAGTGTAGGACAGCTAGTCTGGTGCAAAACACACTACCTATCCAACGCAGAGGAAAAATTCATCGCTAAATTAGCACCGAAATATGACGGGCCGTGGGTAGTAGACAATTTTTGCAGGCTAGCTCTGCTACAAAGAGAAGAGCCGTCGCATCCAGAGGGTCAACAGACAGCCCGACCGCCAGCAAGAACGGCCGTGGCGACCGCTAGAGGCGAACGGATCCGGATCGCCCATGTTCCCCGCAGGCCCCTTGAGGCAGTGGCCGACAGGAATGTTCAGGAGCAACAGGTAGAACGGGCAAGGACACCGTCGCCAGACCGGGACATCCTGGAGCTGCACCCGATGGACACGGAGGCGCAAGCGGCGGAGGCACAGGCAGAGGGAGCGGTAGCAGGCCATGAGACGGAGGCACGTTCAGACTCACAAGCACCACAAGCGGAGTTATTCACGAAGGAGATGGGGTGGATCTTACCAAGGGATGCAACGATGTCGGCCAGGGCGGTCGACGAGATTAAAGAAAGATGGAACAGACGAGCGAAAGACGTGGAAGGTAATTTTTGGAAGGGGAACCCGAATTACTATAAGACACTTCGTGCCTTCTCAAGAGGGGGGGAGGTGTGACGCTCAGGAGCGCACAGAATAAACATAATATATAAGAATAAACAAATAATAAACATAAGCAGTAGTTATAGATTAAGATAGTAGTAAAATGCAAGAAGCAAGAAGTTAAGTAGGCAACATGCCGAAATAAATATAAGTTAAAACGGAAATATTCAAATTTAAATATCCGGGCGTGCGCGCCAAACAAAAGAAACGGTCACACTGACCAACGGCCACCACAAGCCACACGCGTTATGGCACTGGCTATAGGATTAGGAAACTACAGTCACACTAATTGTGACTGGCAAGGGCCGGGAGGGATATAAAAAGTACGCCGGTGGCCCGTACAGATTCACTCTGCGGCCGACGGCGAGCGGAGAAGGTAAAGCTTACGCATTGGTGTGAGCAAACTTCTCTGGGAGTTAACTGCGGAGTCTTTTTCGGGTCTAGTACCCCGTCCGCCCAATACATTGAAGTTAGCTTTCCCCCCTTTTCCCCTTCTTCACCCTCCAAAAGACCGGCCGTCATCAGTGATATCCGACCTTTAGGATTCCTTCTCCACCCCCCTAAAGACCGGCCGTCATCAGTGATATCCGACCTTTGGGATCCCCCACCCCAAGACCGACCGTCATTAGTGACACCCGATCTTCTGAGGACTCCACCCTCTTCTCGGAACTGGTAGACCCAAGCGGCCTCCACCCTCTTCTCGGAACTGGTAGACCCAAGCGGCCTCCACCCTCTTCTCGGAATTGGTAGACCCAAGCGGCCTCCACCCTCTGCTCGAAACTGGTAGACCCAAGCGGCCTCCAAACTGTCTCATCCTCATAGACATAAGCATAGCCAAGAGGGACGACGTGGCCTTTTCTTTCTCACCCACAGGACGCCCTCCGCCACCGCCGCCACCGCCGCCGGCCGCGACGACGACACCGAACGACGACGCAGAAGTCCCCGGCATCCTACGGGCGGAAGAGCCCCTGCAGCACGAACTCTATCTATCGTATGTACACGATAATTCTTAATAAACGCATACCGATTCGATTTCACTGAACCCCGCCTTCGTGTCATACTCTGGGAACCGGGTCGAACTCTTCCACCAACCACTCCTGACATAAATAAATGTTGGAACGAACACCTGGACACCATTGAGCTACCTCAGCAAAGCAGGATCGTTACAAAGTTATCGTAAGGTATCGCTGCACATATCAAATTAATGCGCTACCGGTGTCCAACATAGCAGAAAAGAATATTATTAAAATTCTAGATTCTGAACCAGTGAAAAATAGAGTTTTTGCTGCTTACAGCAACGCCATACTAGCCTTGCGATGAATAACTGCACTGTCAATTTTTCGTCGATATCAGCACGCTTTGCAATTTTGTCCATTAGCAGTTAAACTAATTCGCGGCTTAGCCATTTGAATGTCACCTGTAGTCTAGCTGTAGCTGTTTTATGTGGCCGCTTGCAGACAAATGGCTCAGTGTCTCCACTTTCTTGTCGCCTACCTGACATCCATCATCCAGTGGTAGCTTACGTAGTTGCCTTAAAGTTGCGGTAATATGAAAATCAATTTCGAGGTTTTAAATTTAAATCACTACATTTGGCGATTAAAAGCGAGTCTCGTATGGGTGTTTATTAGTGTTGGAAAGGCGCAAGCATTCAAGATAATTCTTAAGCAAAGCATGATGTAGATACTCATTATGAATTCTTTCCCCATCAAGAACTAATGAATCTCGAAGAAATATTGACTAGCAACCTGAAACTTTTTTTAATATTTTTTATAGTTGGCTATGGAGAAGCTACTTTTAACTTGTATGCAATAGTTTAAGGAGGATAAAAATCAAACGTTAAAAAAAAAAAAAACATCCAATTATACTATTGACACAATCGATTATTAGCTTTCAGCTGTAGTGTTGATCTCAGGCCCAAGTGCCAGAATCATTACTTTGGAGCCGGTAGTTGGATTCGTTTTCTTTGTGCAGTGCAGTGCAGGGGCTCGGTACAATAATTGAACTAGATAAGGAGCTACTGAGAGATGTGCGACAATAATATACAATTCCCGTTACGCAAATATTGTATTACGAAGGCTAAAAATATACAATACAGACTTACACATATGGGATTATTTTTTCATTTCTTAACAATAGGTATTCAAATCTTAGCTTAAAGCATGTAATGCATTTCTTCTCTTGGAAGAGTTATGAAAGGGACCTTATTGAAATAATTAAGGCCAAAATAGAGGAGTATGATTTTTTTTGTTGATTTGGAATTAGAGAGAGTTCTTAAAGATTTGCAAAATCAAGTTGAAGAAGCAAATATTTCTCTTCGTGAGGTACCTGCCTTTTTAGTACTAAACGTTGTGTAAAACGTAAATGTTCTCCTAGTGCGATTAGCAGTATTTTGCTTCCGCTGTCGTCGGCGTTCCTCATAGTCTGCTCTTGCAAAAACATGCGCTATATCGGATCTTTAGATAGTGCGATTAGCAGTATTTTGCGACTTATATCGATAGTTTTTCTGTATCTTGATCATTTGCTATTGCGTTTGTGCAGGTTCTTGCGGCGTGCCCTGTTCCTCCGCATCTCATGCAGATTTCCGACGTCAAGTTCTGGTTTCCTGTTGTTATTGGTCTGTTGGTTCCTTCCATTGTTTCAATTTCTTCCACCTCTTCTGCCAACCTCAGGAATTCTGTTAATGTTTTAAATCCCGACCGTCTCGTGTAGAGCTTTATTTTGCTTCTGCAGTTTCTGTATATCCGGTCCTTTGTCTTTTCTGAATACTCTGTGAATCTCATCAATTTCTTCAGGTTCATTGCGTATTCCCTTGTTAGCTCTGTTTCTCGCTGCCGTAGTTGCGTTATTTGTGTTTCCAACTGTTCCTGATATCTTGGTGGCAAAAAGTATTCTAACAGTTCCTCCCTGATGTCCTCCCATGTCCTTATCTGGTTTGGTGTGGTGTTCCACCAGTCCACTGCTACTCCTTCTAGGATGAATGGCATCGTCTGGATCAGGGCATCTTTGTTTATGCCGTAGCCTTTGGCCCATTCCTCCATCTTGCTGAGGAATTCCAAGGGATTGGTTGTTCCTTGGTAACGGATCACCCAACTCCTAACTCGGTCTAGGATTTCCACTTCTACCTTTTGTTCTTTCCTGTCCGGCATGTCTGGAGTTTCTGAATCCTGCCGTGGTGGGGTGTTGATTTGTTTCACCAGTTGGCCGATCTGGTTCGCTATTGTGTTGAGTTCCTCGGCTGGTGTGCTGCTCTCATCCGTTGCTCCTTTTTCCTTCTTGTGCTTCTCGGCTAGCTCTCCCAGTCTTCGCTTGATCGTCTCCGTGTGGTTTGGGTTCCTTGCGAATGCTGATAGTATCTGTCTTAGCTCCTCCACTTTTCCTGTTGCGTCTAATCCAAACTCCCTTGCGTACTCGATCAGATCCGCCTTTGTTGCTACCGGTGTCTTTCTCTTTGCAACCACTTTAAGGTAGCTCAACGGTGTCCAGGTGTTCGCTTCAACATTCAGGAGTGGGGTTGCTAGAAGAGTTCGACCCGGTTCCCAGAGTATGACACGTAAGCGGGGCTCAGTGAAATCGAATGGGTATGCGTTTATTAAGAATTATCGTGTACATACGATAGATAGAGTTCGTGCTGCAGGGGCTCTTCCGCCCGAAGTATGCCGGGGACTTCTGCGTCGTCGTTCGGTGTCGTCGTCGCGGCCGGTGGCGGTGGCGGCGGGCGTATTGTGGGTGAGAAAGAAAAGACCACGTCGTCCCTCTTGGCTATGCTTATGTCTATGAGGATGAGACAGTTTGGAGGACGCTTGGGTCTACCAGTTTCGAGCAGAGGGTGGAGGCCGCTTGGGTCTACCAGTTCCGAGAAGAGGGTGGAGGCCGCTCGGGTCTACCAGTTCCGAGAAGAGGGTGGAGGCCGCTTGGGTCCACCAGTTCCGAGAAGAGGGTGGAGTCCCCAGAAGATCGGGTGTCACTAATGACGGTCGGTCTTGGGGTGTGGGATCCCAAGGGTCGGATATCACTGATGACGGCCGGTCTTAAGGGGGGTGGAGAAGGAATCCCAAAGGTCGGATATCACTGATGACGGCCGGGGTAAAAGCTAACTACAATGTATTGGGCGGACGGGGTACTAGACCCGAAAAAGACTCCGCAGTTAACTCCCAGAGAAGTTTGCTCACACCAATGCGTAAGCTTTACCTTCTCCGCTCGCCGTCGGCCGCAGAGTGAATCTGTACGGGCTACCGGCGTTCTTTTTATATCCCTCCCGGCCCTTGCCAGTCACAATTAGTGTGACTGTAGTTTCCTAATCCTATAGCCAGTGCCATAACGCGTGTGGCTTGTGGTGGCCGTTGGTCAGTGTGACCGTTTCTTTTGTTTGGCGCGCACGCCCGGATATTTAAATTTGAATATTTCCGTTTTAACTTATATTTATTTCGGCATGTTGCCTACTTAACTTCTTGCTTCTTGCATTTTACTACTATCTTAATCTATAACTACTGCTTATGTTTATTATTTGTTTATTCTTATATATTATGTTTATTCTGTGCGCTCCTGAGCGTCACACCTCCCCCCCTCTTGAGAAGGCACGAAGTGTCTTATAGTAATTCGGGTTCCCCTTCCAAAAATAACCTTCCACGTCTTTCGCTCGTCTGTTCCATCTTTCTTTAATCTCGTCGACCGCCCTGGCCGACATCGTTGCATCCCTTGGTAAGATCCACCCCATCTCCTTCGTGAATAACTCCGCTTGTGGTGCTTGTGAGTCTGAACGTGCCTCCGTCTCATGGCCTGCTACCGCTCCCTCTGCCTGTGCCTTCCGCCGCTTGCGCCTCCGTGTCCATCGGGTGCAGCTCCAGGATGTCCCGGTCTGGCGACGGTGTCCTTGCCCGTTCTACCTGTTGCTCCTGAACATTCCTGTCGGCCACTGCCTCAAGGGGCCTGCGGGGAACATGGGCGATCCGGATCCGTTCGCCTCTAGCGGTCGCCACGGCCGTTCTTGCTGGCGGTCGGGCTGTCTGTTGACCCTCTGGATGCGACGGCTCTTCTCTTTGTAGCAGAGCTAGCCTGCAAAAATTGTCTACTACCCACGGCCCGTCATATTTCGGTGCTAATTTAGCGATGAATTTTTCCTCTGCGTTGGATAGGTAGT
This sequence comes from Drosophila gunungcola, assembly GCF_025200985.1. Classification (NCBI taxonomy): domain Eukaryota; kingdom Metazoa; phylum Arthropoda; class Insecta; order Diptera; family Drosophilidae; genus Drosophila; species Drosophila gunungcola. The sequence continues at coordinate 34,062 of NW_026453399.1, forward strand.
GTGTTTTGCACCAGACTAGCTGTCCTACACTTGGCTTCCATTCTCTTTTACGTAGGTCGGAATGGTATTTTTGTGCCTCTGCTGCTTCTTCCATGTTCTCGATCGCTTCGCTTCTGATGCCTCGTAGTCTCTTCCACCTCGCTGCCACTGTTTCTGTCGCTAATCCTGACCCTTTGGTGACCCTATCGAATAGTGCTCCCGGCAGTCGGAGTTCTCTTCCGTACAGTATTTGGACTGAATCCCGTTGATTCAGATGTGCTGCTGTTATATACTAGCATTAGCTCCGGCAGATTCTCGTCCCACCTAGTTTGTTCCTCCCCTGCCATTTGTGATAGCATGGTTTTTATGGTTCGGTTGTTCTTTCAGTTGGGTTCTGCTGCGGCGTATATGGTGCCCCACTGTTCCATGGCGGTCTTTGTTTTTCCTCCCGTAAACTGGACCCCATTGTCTGATATCAGTGTTTTTGGCGCACCAACTCTGGCGATTATCCGTTCAAGAAATATTTTCAGGAATGCCTCTGCCGTTGCGCTCCTTATTGCCGCGAGTTCGCTCCATTTTGAAAACCTATCCACTATCACTATCACTATCACCACTATCCACTGGTGTTTCCATGCTTCGTACGTGGTAGAGGTCCGACGAAGTCGACACATAAGGTTTCCCATGGTGCTTCGGTTATTCTTGTCAGCATTTTCCCCGCGGTTTTTTGTTGAGACAATTTGTATCGTTGGCAGCTCTCGCAAGCCTTTACAAATTTTACAATGTCCTTCCGCATTCTGGGCCAAAAATATCGTTGCATAACTTTCCTCTGCGTTTTTAATATCCACATGTGCCCCGCTGTTGTGTTGCAGTGGTTTTCTTTAAGCACCGTTTGAATCTCGCTTTCTGAAATGCACAGCTTCCATGGTTGTCTATTCCTTTCTCTCCCGCATCTTTTGTAGAGCCTTTCTCCTTCTACTCTGAATTCCTCGTTGCTTGGGTCTTTCTGCGCCTCCTCGTATGCTTCCTTCAAACCAATCGCCCTGACAGTTCGCGGTTTTTATTTCTACTGGTGGAGCCCTGGACAATGCGTCTGCTACTGCGTTCAACTTTCCTTTTCGGTATCTAATCTCTAATTGGAACGGTTGTAGTCCGAGTGCCCATCTGGCTACCCTCCCTGAAGGGCTTTCTATAGAGTTTAGCCATTTCAAAGCTAGGTGATCCGTCACCACTACAAATCGGTATCCTTATACATTTTGTATTTGTTGATGCTCCAGTAGATTGCCAGGCACTCTTTTTCTGTGGCACTATAGTTCCTCTCTTCCTTGCTCAGCTTCCGGCTTGCGTACGAGATGACATGTTCCCCCTCGGCGTCTTCCTGGGTTAGTACTGCTCCTATCCCCAGTTCGCTTGCGTCTGTCTGTAGCTTGAATTGTTTTGTGAAGTCTGGGCATGCTAGTACTGGTGCCATTGTTAAACTTTCTTTAATCTTCTCAAAGGCCTCTTGATGGTTGGTCAGCCATTCGAATTTTTTTCTTTTCTTTACCAGGTCTTGTAAGGCACTTGCTTTCTCAGTGAACCCAGGGATGAATTTCCTGTACCATGATGCCATCCCTAAAAAGCTGTGTACATCCTTAGTGCCTTTTGGGGTTGGTAATTCTCGAATGGCTGCCACTTTCTCCGGATCCGTTCTGATGCCTTTGTCGGTTACAATGTATCCCAAGTATTTTAGCTCGGTTTGGAAGAAATTACACTTTTCCGCATTTATTTTTAGGTTTGCCGCTTGTAGCCTTCTGAAAACCTATCTTAATTCTCCAAGTGTTCTTTTTTGTTCCTTCCGATTACCACGATTTCGTCCAGGTATGCGAACGCGAATGGCTCCATATGACCGTATCTAAAGCTCTCTGGAATGTGGCAGGTGCGGTTGTGAGTCCCGGTACCGTGAACGCTGTGTATTGCCGACTGAGACCTTCCATTGGTATCTGCCAATACCCCGATTTCAGGTCTAGCGTGCTTATGAACTTTGCTTCTCTTAGCTGATTTAAGATAAAGTCCATTCTCGGTACCGGGTAGGCGTCTTTTTCTGTTCTTTCGTTCAACAGTCGATAGTCCACACACATTCTCCACTCGTTGTTCTTCTTTTTTACCAATACTACTGGCGCGCTGTATGGGCTTGCTCATTTATTATCGCCTGTTGTTTCGGATTTCGTGGGTCCTCCTCCGTCGGTTCCGTATCGTCTGTGCTCTGCGCGTTCTTTTTCTTCTTGTGTTGTCTCTGCCTCGGTGATATCTAATTCTAGGTTGCCGCATTGGATATTTGTGCGAGTTTTGGCCAGAAAGTCCATTCCTAATAATATTTTTCCTGTCACCTGATTTAAGATGAGAAAGTCCAACTCGAATTCTTCTCCTGCGTACTGTATTTTGGTTGTAAAATCTCCATCCGATCTTTGCGTTGATCCGTTCGCCAATGTTATTTCTGTCCTTCCCTTCCTCCATTTTCCATATTTTCTCAATTCGTTGTATCTTCTCTTGCTGATCACACTCCGTGAAGCTCCTGTGTCCACTGTTCCTTTTGCTTTTACTGGTCCGATTTTTACTGTGGCCAATATTTGAAATCTTTCACAACTTAATTGTTCCCATGTAGCTGGTATTGTTTTTGGTCCTGAGCCGCCAGCGTTATCTGCTCAGGCCTCTGGCGTTTCCCGCTCCAGCTCTGCAACAGTCCGTTGTTCTTGTTCCATTTCTGCCGCATACCCAGCAAAACAGTCTTGGGGGGTTTGTGCAGGTTCTTGCGGCGTGCCCTGTTCCTCCGCATCTCATGCAGATTTCCGACGTCAAGTTCTGGTTTCCTGTTGTTATTGGTCTGTTGGTTCCTTCCATTGTTTCAATTTCTTCCACCTCTTCTGCCAACCTCAGGAATTCTGTTAATGTTTTAAATCCCGACCGTCTCGTGTAGAGCTTTATTTGCTCTGCATTTCTGTATATCCGGTCCTTTGTCTTTTCTGAATACTCTGTGAATCTCATCAATTTCTTCAGGTTCATTGCGTATTCCCTTGTTAGCTCTGTTTCTCGCTGCCGTAGTTGCGTTATTTGTGTTTCCAACTGTTCCTGATATCTTGGTGGCAAAAAGTATTCTAACAGTTCCTCCCTGATGTCCTCCCATGTCCTTATCTGGTTTGGTGTGGTGTTCCACCAGTCCACTGCTACTCCTTCTAGGATGAATGGCATCGTCTGGATCAGGGCATCTTTGTTTATGCCGTAGCCTTTGGCCCATTCCTCCATCTTGCTGAGGAATTCCAAGGGATTGGTTGTTCCTTGGTAACGGATCACCCAACTCCTAACTCGGTCTAGGATTTCCACTTCTACCTTTTGTTCTTTCCTGTCCGGCATGTCTGGAGTTTCTGAATCCTGCCGTGGTGGGGTGTTGATTTGTTTCACCAGTTGGCCGATCTGGTTCGCTATTGTGTTGAGTTCCTCGGCTGGTGTGCTGCTCTCATCCGTTGCTCCTTTTTCCTTCTTGTGCTTCTCGGCTAGCTCTCCCAGTCTTCGCTTGATCGTCTCCGTGTGGTTTGGGTTCCTTGCGAATGCTGATAGTATCTGTCTTAGCTCCTCCACTTTTCCTGTTGCGTCTAATCCAAACTCCCTTGCGTACTCGATCAGATCCGCCTTTGTTGCTACCGGTGTCTTTCTCTTTGCAACCACTTTAAGGTAGCTCAACGGTGTCCAGGTGTTCGCTTCAACTTTCAGGAGTGGGGTTGCTAGAAGAGTTCGACCCGGTTCCCAGAGTATGACACGTAAGCGGGGCTCAGTGAAATCGAATGGGTATGCGTTTATTAAGAATTATCGTGTACATACGATAGATAGAGTTCGTGCTGCAGGGGCTCTTCCGCCCGAAGTATGCCGGGGACTTCTGCGTCGTCGTTCGGTGTCGTCGTCGCGGCCGGTGGCGGTGGCGGCGGGCGTATTGTGGGTGAGAAAGAAAAGACCACGTCGTCCCTCTTGGCTATGCTTATGTCTATGAGGATGAGACAGTTTGGAGGACGCTTGGGTCTACCAGTTTCGAGCAGAGGGTGGAGGCCGCTTGGGTCTACCAGTTCCGAGAAGAGGGTGGAGGCCGCTCGGGTCTACCAGTTCCGAGAAGAGGGTGGAGGCCGCTTGGGTCCACCAGTTCCGAGAAGAGGGTGGAGTCCCCAGAAGATCGGGTGTCACTAATGACGGTCGGTCTTGGGGTGTGGGATCCCAAGGGTCGGATATCACTGATGACGGCCGGTCTTAAGGGGGGTGGAGAAGGAATCCCAAAGGTCGGATATCACTGATGACGGCCGGGGTAAAAGCTAACTACAACGTATTGGGCGGACGGGGTACTAGACCCGAAAAAGACTCCGCAGTTAACTCCCAGAGAAGTTTGCTCACACCAATGCGTAAGCCTTACCTTCTCCGCTCGCCGTCGGCCGCAGAGTGAATCTGTATGGGCCACCGGCGCCCTTTTTATATCCCTCCCGGCCCTTGCCAGTCACAATTAGTTTGAAAATTTCCGTTTTAACTTTATTTATTTATTTCGGCTTCTTGCCTACTTAACTTCTTGCTTCTTGCATTTTACTACTATCTTAATCTATAACTACTGCTTATGTTTATTATTTGTTTATTCTTATATATTATGTTTATTCTGTGCGCTCCTGAGCGTCACAACTTTAATGATGTACTTACCCCGACGGAGTATTGCAGTGTTAATGGATCAACAGTTGAAAATTTTGGAATAAATATTCGTTAATATTACTATTCATATTCTTTTAAAAAATTGACAGTTATGTTCTAAAATTACTGACAAATTTAAAAAATCATTAAGCATTGATAGTGAACCATTAATAGTGACAGTGTTTTATGGAAAGATGAGAATTTTGGAAATGCGGATAACTAAATAGTGGGCTTTACCAGTATTTTATTTTTAAAATTAATTTTTTAGCCTAATCGATAGTTTACAATTTTCAAAATGTCCTGTGGAAGCGGCAATGACGTATCTAAAACATATTGGCGATAACAATATGTTGAGAATATTCTGTAAAAATTTCAAGTCAATCCGAGTAAAACTAACGAAGTTACAGCGTTTCAAACGATCGGCCGTGCCACCAGATTGTTCACGTATGAAAAACTTAAAATCGATTTTAGCTAAAATCGCGTTGTTTACTTCAAAGTGCTCAAAAAAAGTGACATACATTTCATATATCGCATTAAAATATTTCAAGATAATAAAAGCTTTAACATTAAAGGGGCCTCTACTCTCACAATTTATTACTTTAATTTATATGTGTCTGGGAACGCACTGCAAAAAAAAGTTTTGTCGAAAGTAAAGTTTTTTAGCTGCCGAGTAAGACTTTTGCTTAATGAAAAAAAACTGCCCCGGGAAAACATAGTTGACTTAACAAAGAATCTTAAGAATAACATTTTCTTAATCAACCCGCTTGCCAAAACGCGACTTACCTAAATTACCACTCAATTTCTCGCCTCGAGAGTAGAAGACCACCTTAACCCGCATTTCAATGATAAATATCGTAATCAATTTATGGAAATAATGAGATTTAGATTTGTCTAACATTCCAGATGTAAGTCGAAACTCCGAAATGAAGGCTTTCACATCTGGAAATGAAAAATATTGACAGAGAAATTGATGAATTATGAAGGTTTTATAAAGTAAAGCAATTCGCCATATAGTTCTGCAATAGTGTTAGTAAAAAAAAAGGGAAAAAAACATGTGTTTAGATTATGAGAACTTAATAAGATAACTATTTGTGAAGGAAGCTAAAATAAGTAAATGTCAGCTGATTTGTTCCTGCACAGAGAAAATTCTGACGTTCAGAAATTGAGAATTTAAATTCTCAACATGAGGATATACTTATTTTGAGTACTGATTTTGCCCAAAAACTCACACTAAGCATATTTGGACTCATTTTAAGAAAAAATACTTAAACTGAGGATATATTCTGAATTTGGGAAAAAAATGTGCTAATAATGAGGCAAAATGTATTCAAAACCCTGGTCTAGCGGTCTGAGATGTCCGGATCAGGAAGTTAACACCCAAGGGTTTGAGGTTCCGAGTTCACTTCCAGTTGTGTGATTCTTTATTTTTTGTTTTTTGTTGTTTTTGTTTTTATTTTATTAATTCTTATTTATGTAACTCTTCATCATTTATAAAAAATATTGCAAATATTTTGTTTAAATTACGAATTTGCCTTTAAATATAAAATGTTTGTGCGGCTTTAGCTTACTGAGAAGTTAGAGCGTGCGTGGACGAGTAGTTAAGGCTTACATCAATTCTCAGTCGAGGCATGTGCTTGTCATACAAATATTTCGTAAGTAAAATGATTTCATTTAATGTAAAACAAACAATAAATTTAAAGAAAATGTTAGTTACATTTTTAACCGATTTCTCAAACTGAGAATTTTTGCTCTTGGATTTGTTTTGAGTACGAATATTCTCAGATTGAATGCAATATACTTGATTAATTTTCTCTGTGTGCAAAAAAGACCCAATTTGAACTTAATTATAAATGCATCAATATTAATGAACATTTTAGGGAGAATCTAATCTCATTTCCCATATTAGCTTTGTACTCCAAACCAAGAGACGGAGTTGCAATGCGATGCAAGTAGTGGATGTTTCGGAGGAATTCTTTTACAGAAACAAGAAGATTACAATTAATCCAAATGCATTTTTTCACAAAGGGTAGCGAAACGTGAGGTAAGCTTTGAAAGTTTTAAATTGGAATCATTAGCCGTGGTCTATATATGAAGAAAATAATGTTTAACTATGACGACATTGCATATTTGAAAGTTTTAAATTGGAAACATTAGCCGTGGTCTATGCATGACGAAAACTATGTTTAACTATGATGACACTGCACATGAAGAGCAACGGTAAGCAAACATACTATGTCATAAACGGTTTTTTAATTGTTTTGGGTGCTGTTCGCTCATAGCTTGCCCAGTCCGACAGATGGCGCAACTTAAGACTTAATTGTTTTTTGGGGCATCTTTCATTTTTATACCCTTGCAGAGGGTATTATGAAGGAGCCGTTTTCGACCCTATAAAGTATATATATTCTTGATCAGCATCACTAGGAGAGTCGATCTAGCCTTAAATCAAATCCGCATTCCAAGGTGGGTCTCCTTCCGACCAGAATTCAGAGTCGAGCATCACGGTTTTTGTGACGCGTCTCAAACGGCATACGGTGCTGCGATCTATGTACGAGTGGAAGTGGGGTATACGACTATGGTGCACCTTCTCACTGCAAAGACGCGAGTTGCGCCGGTAAAAACGGTATCGCTTCCCCAGATTAGAGCTTTGCGGGGCCTTGTTACTTGCTGAAATGGCAGCAAGTGTTCTTCCGAGTATGCCCATACTCACATCCGAACTCTTCTGCTGGACAGACTCCACCATTGTGCTCGCATGGTTAAAAAAGCCAGCTTGCCAGTGGACTACTTTTGTAGCCAATAGGGTGACAAAGATTACCCAGTCTACAAAGGCCGAGAAGTGGTCGCATGTTCAATCCGAACACAATCCCGCAGACCTGGCCAGTAGAGGGGTAGCACTTCAGGAATTGGTCGACAATCCTCTTTGGTGGCATGGTCCCGCATGGTTGCAAAAGCCACGCAGCCGATGGAAAGCACGAGTCCATAAAAAACTCCGAAATACTATTTTTTCATGGGCGGAGGAGCAAAAAGAAACAGGTGGCTTATGCACAAAATCAATATTTGTTTTTCTTGTCTGGTTAATTGAAAATTCCAATTCCAACATTCCGAAAAAAGCCCTAATCCATAAAAACTCCGCAATACTATTTTTCAAATCGATCCACACACCTACAATTCTGCATTTTTTTTACATCCAAACTGACACAACTCAAAGTACCATTTTTCAAGTAGCGTGTTCCATTCCAATCGTTCCACACACCTACAATTCCGCATTTTTTTCATCTTAACTGACACAAACATAGTGTGGCGAGATCCACAGCTATTCGCGTTCGTTTTTTGGTCTTAGTATGCCCGGTGGAGACGATAAGAAAAAGGTATCTGCTTCCCCCTTGAGCAAAACCAAGTCCACGCTCTCGCCGCTGGCAACCAAAAGCTCCAAGAGCCCACCAAGCATCGTGGTGAAGCCATCTACGCCAAAAACTCCAAGTTCATTAAATCCAAACGCCAAACCCGCTACTTCCAGTTCAAGGGTGTCTCGATCCGTACAAAAAATGACTTCAACTGCTTACGAGTTAGCGTTAAATAAGTTCATTGCGGTCTCAGATCGTCTAAGCGATCTCGAAAGCAGAACCAACACTCCTGGGAACGAAACTCCAAGCGTTTCCATGCTCCAAATCCGTCGGGAGCAAGTCCGAGTGTTATGGGACAAGGTGGAGAAAGAGTTCGACGTATGCTCAGAGTGCATTACGGCAGCAGGCGAGGATGCAGCGTCCACATTGCCCATTCTCAAGTCAAAGTATAACTACTGTTATACAGTGTATGAGAGATACGCCGCTCAGCTCACAGATATAATCCAACAGGGCACAGCTCCGCCAGCTCAAGCTCAAGCCCCTGCCAGAACTATATCTCCTCTGGGTGTCGGCTGCCCTCCCTGCGACACAGAGGTTTTCTCAGGCGATTACCTACGCTGGCCCACTTTCCGGGACCTTTTTACAGCGATATATATAAATAATCCAAGGCTCACGCCTGTGGAAAAGCTGTTCCACTTAAACGCTAAAACGAGCGGTGACGCGCATGCCATAATCGCAAATTCCCCTCTCACCAACGATGGCTTTTCGCTCAGCTTGGGATAACCTAACTGAGCGGTTCGACAAGAAGCGATTGCTAGTAAATAGCCAGCTTAAATCCTCTTAACCTCCAGTCGATTTCGCAAGAATCTGGTGCAGCTCTAAAGGAACTGCAAACTACGATTAAAGGCTGTCTGAACGCCTTGGAACTGTCCGGAATCCTGATTACGATTGGGACTGCATTCTTGTCTATATGTGTTCGTCAAAGCTCCCCAAGCTTAACTTTCCTTATGGGAGCAAGTCCTTGCACGATAAAGCCGCAATTCCAAAATGGGTTGACCTGAACACCTTTCTCACTGAGCGCCATCGAACCCTCGGAGGCCATAGATGACGTGCGACCTTCTGGGTCAAGTCATTCGCAGTCCAATGCAACGAACGCTAGCGGGTCTTTAAGCAGAATAAATTCTTATGAGACTAAGATAGTTCCGAAACCGAGACGTTGCGATCTGTGCTCAAGGGAAAGCCACCCTATACGCACTTGTCCACGTTTCCTCCAAATGACAGTAGACGAGCGGGCCGCCTATATCCGAAATCAAGCAATTGTGCTTGAACTGCTTTGCCCGAGGGCACCAGCTTCGGGACTGCACAAGCCCCACAGCTGCTTCACCTGCCGCAGATCGCCACCATACGCTGCTGCACCGAAGCAACCCTTTTGCCAGCCCTCCAAGTCGCCTGATGTTCCCATTCACGACCAGCAACTTCGACAGAAGGCTCAGCCGCTTCCGATGACCAGTCGGGAGTGCAAGTCTGTTTTGCGTCAGGTGCAAGATCGGTTCTGCTGGGGACAGCCATCATAAATATTTGCCACCTGGGTTCGAATTTCCAAGCTCGTGCCCTTATCGACTCAGGATCCGAAGCAACATTTGTGACAGAGCTTCTGTTCAAATCTTTTCAAATTACCCTTCCAAGTCGTCCAAGCCCAAGTCTCAGGCTTAAATCAGACAGTGTCCGCTCAGTCCAAGAAGCTCTGTCATTTTACAATCAGATCTCAAGTAGGCCCGCTCTGCAGTTAGAGACGTCAGCCTATGTCCTTCCTCAACTGGCAGGGAATCTGCCTTCCTACCCAATTCCGCAAGACTTTCTTCGAAATCTTCCCGATTTACCATTGGCGGATCCGACGTGGCTCACATTCCGAGTGACCATCTCCTTAGAATTAGTGTCTGACCAACCATGATGCGTTCTTTTTGGCCTTTCGTTAGTCGCGTGGGATTCCGGAGAAGGTGTGGTGAAACCAATTTCGTCGGCGCAGATCGACACATGAGGGAGTTCCGAGCCCGTCTGGAGGAGCAGGGGGGCGGTATCGAAATATTCGCATCAAAAAAAATTAAGCGAGTTTGCGTTCATACCGGCTAGAGCACTGCACTTCGGGGGACTATGGGAGGTAGGCAGAGCGCAAGCTCCTAAAACATTTTTAAACAAGAAAGGAAGCAAACTTCGGCCAGCCAATGTTTATATACCCTTGCAGCTAAATAAAATAAATATTTATGAAAACATTAAATTATCTTTTACTTGCGTCGTCCGATCCGGTTCGTTCCGACTTATGTACTACCTGCAATAGAAAGACAACTTTGGGAAAGTTTCTTGCAGATAGCTTTAAACTGAGAGACTAGTTTACATTGAAACGGGACGGACAGACGGACATGGCTAGATCTAATACTTGTGGGTCGTAAATGCCTCCTTCACTGCGTTGCAAACTTTGACTGAGAATATAATACCCTCTGCAAGGGTATAAAAATGTGCAAAGCTCCTCAATTAGAAACCACGCTTATTGTGTCTATACGAACGGAAAGGCTATCAATAGCTCAAACGCCTCTCTCCCGCTGCATTACTATGCCCAAGCGACAAAGAAAAAAATTAACGTCCCCCGACACGTACAACCTTACCAACGAAATTAAGCCCAAAAAAATAAAGTAAATGACGAACCAGATTGTCGATGCAGTGCCAAGTATCTCGACACCGGAAAATTAAAATACTGACCCAACCAACTTAAAGTAACAAGGACCTACAAGTGGTGTTATTAAAGGAATCGAGTCAAAAGTCCCTATCGACGAAAAAATGGATAGTCCTAATGAAAAGGGCTGTTTCAAATGGCTTTGAAGATAATAAATAGAAATAAAATTCCCCACCAAGTTCAAGGTAGAGTTGACGGCTTTAAGTACCCAGTACTAAGTTCACCCAATCTACAAGCTTCAATATTTACTTCACCGTAAAATCACTCCACAATCGCAACGGAATTTCCAGGAATATGGACTGTTCAGGCCACGAAGGAGCACCCGGTATTCCCGGCTTTCCGCTCTCCCCATCTGCTCTCCGCTCTCACACAGCTTCCTTTTTTCCCCACCACGAAGTCTCCATGAGTCTCCACTGCGCTCTCAATAGCATTAGAATAAGTTAGAATAGTTAGTTCGATTTTCATAGTGAATAAAAGTGGTTGCGCCCACACCCCTACCAAACACCGAAACACCTACGACTCGTCATTCCACTACAGGACCTGTGCACCTTCTAGACCCTCCAGAGGACTCGGCCATCCCCTCTACATTCAATTTTGATCCTTCAGCCGGATATTTTCTTTTGGACCCCGCTTCGGTGGCCTCGATCCTCTTCAACATACAACAGCAAGATAAGTACGAAATAAATTATTAATTGCCGGTCTCCAGAAAGTGTTTCGAATATACAATTTCGTCTTACTTTCTGGATGATATTCATGTCAAATCAAATTCCGATTTCAATCCGACATTACGGCAATCAATAACTTCAAATTTTCACTTTTCCACTTGCAATTTGTGTGCGGCCATCTAATCGTTCCCCCCTTTGTACATATTAATGTACAAAATTCTAAGTCCAGTTGGCCGTGCATCATTCATACATCAACCTGCAATTTTCCAAAAAATTCCTACGAATAATTTTACAAACTCCTAAATTAAAAAAAAGTGTTAATTTTTTGCGCGTGCCATAGTGAAAAAATATAACAATTTTCAATTAAAGTGTTCCGGCAATATTGGCCCCCATTTGTTTTTGTTCTTTTCACTGTGTAGATTCACATTTACATACATTCTACAGTCCACTTATCTCCAAAACAAAAAAATCACAATTACAAACAATACACATACCCGCCGGCAAGAAATATTAACTATGTTTCACCTCTCCTGGTAAAAAAATTACATGCAACCATACATTTAATTTTTCCCGTCGGCGCTGCAAATAAAATACAAAATTGTCCAATCGCATTTTTTACTTACATATCTCTCTGATCTACTTACATTTTATTCTCTGAGCGAAAATACATATTTGCAGAGGCTTCAGACTTACATATTTTTTCTCTGAGCGAGCACACATACCTACATATTTTTCTCAGAGCGAGTGTACATATTTACAGAGGCTTCATACTTACATATTTTACTCTGAGCGAAAATACACATTTACAGTGCAGCCTCTTACATATGGTTATTTGACCAAAATACATATATGAACATTTGATTTCAGCTATTCTTGGGCGGAGGTGCAGAAAGAAACAGGTGGCTTTTGCACAAAATCAATATTTGTTTTTTTTCTCGTCTGGGTAATTGAAAAATTCCAATTCCAATTCCAACATTCCGGAAAAGCCCGAGTCCATAAAAAACTCCGAGATACTATATTCATGGGCGGAGGTGCAAAAAGAAACAGGAGGCTTATGCACAAAAATCAATATTTGTTTTTTTCTCGTCTGGGTAATTGAAAAATTCAATTCCAACATTCCGGAAAAGGCAGAGTCCATAAAAACTCAAAAATACAATTTTTTCAGCGTGCCCCATTCCAACTCTTCTGGTTAATTGAGAATTTCCAATTCCAACATTCCGGAAAAGACCTAATCCATAAAAACTTCGCAATACTATTTTTTTCAACTCGTTCCACACACCTACAATTCTGTTTTTTTTTTTTTCACATCCAAACTGACACAACTAAAATACCATTTTCAAGTAGCGTGTCCTATTCCGATCGTTCCACCTACCTACAATTCCGCATATTTGTTTTTTTTCTCGCCTGGTTAATTGAAAAATTCAAATTCCAATTCCAACATTCCGGAAAAGTCCGAGTACAAAAAACTAAAAAATACAATTTTCAAGTAGCGTGATCCATTCCAATCGTTCCACACACCTACAATTCCGCATTTTTTTTTCATCCAAACTGACACAAACATAGTGTGGCGAGATCCACAGCTATTCGCGAGCGTTTTTTGGTCTTAGTATGCCCGGTGGAGACGATAAGAAAAGGTATCTGCTTCCCCCTTGAGCAAAACCAAGTCTAAGCTCTCGCCGCTGGCAACCAAAAGCTCCAAGAGCCCACCAAGCATCGTGTGTGAAGCCGGCTACGCCAAAAACTACAAGTTCATTTAGTCCAAACGCCAAACCCGCTACTTCCAGTTCAAGGGTGACTCGATCCATACAAAAAATGGCTTCAACTGCTTACGAGTTAGCTTTAAATAAGTCATTGCGGTCTCAGATCGTCTAAGCGATCTCGAAAGCAGAAACCAACACTCCTGGGAACGAAACTCCAAGCGTTTCCATGCTCCAAATCCGTCGGGAGCAAGTCCGAGTGTTATGGGACAAGGTGGAGAAAGAGTTCGACGTATGCTCAGAGTGCATTACGGCAGCAGGCGAGGATGCAGCTTCCACATTGCCCATTCTCAAGTCAAAGTATAACTACTGTTATACAGTGTATGAGAGATACGCCGCTCAGCTCACAGATATAATCCAACAGGGCACAGCTCCGCCAGCTCAAGCTCAAGCCCCTGCCCAGAACTCGGCTGCCTCCGTGCGACACAGAGGTTTTCTCAGGCGATTACCTACGCTGTCCCACTTTCCGGGACCTTTTTACAGCGATATATATAAATAATCCAAGGCTCACGCCTGTGGAAAAGCTGTTCCACTTAAACGCTAAAACGAGCGGTGACGCGCATGCCATAATCGCAAATTCCCCTCTCACCAACGATGGCTTTCGCTCAGCTTGGGATAACCTAACTGAGCGGTTCGACAACAAGCGATTGCTAGTAAATAGCCAGCTTAAAATCCTCTTCAACCTCCAGTCGATTTCGCAAGAATCTGGGGAAGCTCTAAAGGAACTGCAAACTACGATTCAAGGCTGTCTGAACGCCTTGGAACTGTCCGGAATCCTGATTACAGATTGGGACTGCATTCTTGTCTATATGTGTTCGTCAAAGCTCCCCAAGCTTACACTTTCCTTATGGGAGCAGTCCTTGCACGATAAAGCCGCAATTCCAAAATGGGTTGACCTGAACACCTTTCTCACTGAGCGCCATCGAACCCTCGAGGCCATAGATGACGTGCGACCTTCTGGGTCAAGTCATTCGCAGTCCAAAGCAACGAACGCTAGCGGGTCTTTAAGCAGAATAAATTCTTATGAGACTAAGATAGTTTCGAAACCGAGACGTTGCGATCTGTGCTCAAGGGAAAGCCACCCTATACGCACTTGTCCACGTTTCCTCCAAATGACAGTAGACGAGCGGGCCGCCTATATCCGAAACAAGCAATTCGGGACTGCACAAGCACCCACAGCTGCTTCACCTGCCGCAGTCGCCACCATACGCTGCTGCACCGAAGCAACCCTTTTGCCAGCCCTCCAAGTCGGCCTGATGTTCCCATGTAACGACCAGCAACTTCGACAGAAGGTTCAGCCGCTTCCGATGACCAGTCGGGAGTGCAAGTCTGTTTTGCGTCAGGTGCAAGATCGGTTCTGCTGGGGACAGCCATCATAAATATTTGCCACCTGGGTTCGAATTTCCAAGCTCGTGCCCTTATCGACTCAGGATCCGAAGCAACATTTGTGACAGAGCTTCTGTTCAATCTTTTCAAATTACCCTTCCAAGTCGTCCAAGCCCAAGTCTCAGGCTTAAATCAGACAGTGTCCGCTCAGTCCAAGAAGCTCTGTCATTTTACAATCAGATCTCCAAGTAGGCCCGCTCTGCAGTTAGAGACGTCAGCCTATGTCCTTCCTCTACTGGCAGGGAATCTGCCTTCCTACCCAATTCCGCAAGACTTTCTTCGATAATCTTCCCGATTTACCATTGGCGGATCCGAAGTTTTATGACAGCGCACAGATACATGTTCTGATAGGAGCCGACATTCTGCCTTCGGTTCTCCTAAATGGGGCAAAAACCAACATCTGTGGCTTCCTCCTTGGACAAGAAACAATTTCGGGTGGGTGCTCACTGGGCCAGTATCCGCTTCCACCCAGAGTCAGATTGCCACCTTCTCTACGCAAATTTCCCAAGCGTACGACAATGGCTTAGATAAATCCTCACCAAATTCTGGGAGGTGGAGGATCTACCAATAAAGTTGGTAAAGGAATCCGATTCCGTCTGCGAAGATAATTTTCTCCGAACGACCACGAGAGATGCGAACGGCAGATACGTCGTAACCTTACCTTTTCGCGACCCGGAACATCCAGGGTCAGGGTTAGGGTACTCCAGGTCTTTTGCGTTATCTCAATTTTTGAGAAACGAGCAACGCTTAAAAGAGACATTCCGCTAAAGATACGATACGACTCAGTGATTCAAGAATATCTGGATCTGAACCATATGAAAGAGGTCTTTTCCTACCCACGATTTCGCCAGCTACTACCTTCCACATCATGCCGTACTTAAGCCTGAGAGCACTACTACAAAGCTGCGCGTAGTATTCAACGCATCCAGTCCTTCTGCGAATGGGGCCAGTTTAAATGATATCCTTCATGCTGGCCCAGTCTTACAGTCCGACCTTACCATTCAAATCCTAAAGTGGCGGTATTTTCAATACGTGTTTAGCGCCGATATTGAAAAGATGTATCGGCAGATCTGGGTAGATCCGAAGCACACGCCTTTCCAGCGGATATTGTCGTATCCTGATGGGGACATCCGAGAGTTCGAGTTGAAAACGGTCACCTTTGGAGTCAATTGCGCTCCGTACCTGGCCATTCGCGTGCTTCAACAACTGGCAACTGACGTACAACACATCCTAAAGCGAGTGATGTCATTCGTCCATTCCATTTCCATTGAGAAAATGGACGTCCAATCATAAGGATATTTTGGCTCACATTCCGAGTGACCATCTCCTGCGCTCCGATTTTCTGGAGATCGATGCCGAAAGCACGGCAAAAACGCTCGGTGTCCGTTGGAAAGCCACATCTGATGAATATTTCTTTGTTCCGCCCGAATTATCCGATGAATCGTCCCTTACAAAACGCCAGGTTCTGTCACAAATTGCCAAATTGTTTGACCCTGCAGGGTGGCTCGCGCCCTTCGTAGTGCGTGCGAAAATCTTCATGCAGGAGATTTGGCTGCAGGACCTGGGATGGGACGACGAACTTCCAAGTGATCTGTGTCTGAGATGGCAGAGCTTTCTACAAAGCTATTCTGTTTTAAATCGAATCCGCATTCCAAGGTGGGTCTCCTTCCGACCAGAATTCAGAGTCGAGCATCACGGTTTTTGTGACGCGTCTCAAACGGTGGAAGTGGGGCATACGACTATGGTGCACCTTCTCACTGCAAAGACGCGAGTTGCGCCGGTAAAAACGGTATCGCTTCCCAGATTAGAGCTTTGCGGGGCCTTGTTACTGGCTGAAATGGCAGCAAGTGTTCTTCCGAGTATGCCAATACTCACATCCGAACTCTTCTGCTGGACAGACTCCACCATTGTGCTCGCATGGTTAAACAAGCCAGCTTGCCAGTGGACTACTTTTGTTGCCAATAGGGTGACCAAGATTACCCAGTCTACAAAGGCCGAGAAGTGGTCGCATGTTCAATCCGAACACAATCCCGCAGACCTGGCCAGTAGAGGGGTAGCACTTCAGGAATTGGTCGACAATCCTCTTTGGTGGCATGGTCCCGCATGGTTGCAAAAGCCACGCAGCCAATGGCCAAGTCAGGGCGAAAATTCCCCAGCGACCGAACTAGAGAAACGTCCCCTTAAGTCCCACGTCGCAATTATTCCGTCTGAAGATTTCCTTGACCGTTTTTCCAAGTTCGACAAAGCACTGCGGGTTCTCGCTTATGTCAATCGTTTCATCCAGCGATGCAAAAAACAAGCAACACATTCTGATAAGCACCTGCTAGCGGCGGAAATTTCCGCCGCGGAACGACTACTTATTCTGAATACTCAGCGCAGAGACTTCTCCCATGATTATCACTGCTTAAGTGAAAAGCGCTCTGTGCCTTCTTCAAGTTCCATCCTGAGCATGAACCCGTTCATAGATCAACATGGTCTGATAAGAGCGTGCGGTCGCGTGACGGCCTCCGACAGCCTTCAATATGATGAACGGCATCCTGTTATCCTTCCATATAGCTGCCCACTTTCTCGCCTACTTGTCCAGTTCACTCATCGCATAACCCTCCATGGCGGCAACCAGTTAATGGTACGCCTCATTCGGTCAAGATACTGGATACCAAAACTAAAGAACTTAGTAAAGGCAATAGTAAACTCCTGCAAGGTATGCGTGATCTACAAGAAAAGGCTACAAACACAGTTGATGGGCACTTTGCCGAAAAACCGTGCGTCGTTCTCCCGACCATTTACGTACACGGGAATGGACTTCGCCGGCCCATTCGAAATTAAAATTATACCGGAAGAGCGTGTCTCATAAAAAAAGGATATGTGTTAGTGTTCGTTTGTTTTTCCACCAAGGCCATCCACTTAGAGCCTACCTCTGATCTCACGACCGAGAAGTTTCTCGCCGCTTTCGCTCGCTTCGTTTCCCGGAGAGGGTGTCCTCGACAAGTCCAGTCTGACAACGGAAAAACCTTCTTTGGCGCTGCCGCCTTGCTTTCTCGCGACTTCCTTCAGGCTGTAAAAGAGTCTGTGACAGATGCCTATGGTCATCAGCAGCTCACCTGGCAATTTATACCTCCGGGAGCCCCTCACATGGGAGGCCTATGGGAAGCTGGTGTTAAAAGCTTTAAAACACTGTTCTATAAGTCCACAGCCACTCGAAAATATACTTTCGAAAAGCTTTCGACGCTTCTGGCAAAAATTAAAGCTTGCCTAAATTCCAGGCCACTCTCCCCTATGTCCGAAGACCCTACCGAACTCTTGGCCCTGACACCAGGTCATTTTCTTGTTGGACGACCTCTCCTGTCTACCGTGGAACCAGAAGTCAAAGGGGACACCAGGTCTATGATCAACCGCTGGCAGCATCTAAAGGCTCTCCATCAGCAGTTTCGTATGCGATGGAAGGAAGAATACCTTAAAGAACTTCACAAGCGCAATAAGTGGCAGGCCCCCGCGAAGAATCTTCACGTCGGCGACATGGTTGTCATAAAGGACGAGAATTTGCCTTCCAATGAGTGGCGGCTCGGCAGAATTGACTCTGTTTTCCCAGGAGCCGATGGCAATGTCCGTGTAGTGGACATCCGCACGGCAAGCGGGGTTGTCAAACGTCCAATAACCAAAGTCGTACTTCTGCCTGTGGAGCCTTCAAAACATCCACAATAAATTGGCTCACATTTTTTTAGTCCTAAGTTGTTATCCACAATTCCTAATATGATTTCCCTTTATTCACCTTCATTCATCAATGATCTAGATCAGAAAAATGGCTCCCCGAACACGCACCGAAGAACCCCTGGACGGCAGACGTACTCGAGGTATTAAATCCTACCGTTGCCGAGTCTGCAAGGGAGTCCATCCTCTACGGAAGTGTAGCAGGTTTCTGAAGCTGAGCGCTGAGAAGCGGCTTCGTGCAGTCTTGGTAAACAAGTATTGCTCGAACTGTCTTGCCCACGACCACTCGAAAGCTGACTGTCGCAGTGGAAAATGAGGGAAGTGCCAACGGAACCACCACACGCTGCTGCATATGCATGAGCGGTCTAATTCTGGGCAGCGTTCGCGCCGGCAAAATCCGCCAAATCGCCCGACGCCTACGTCAAGGCAGCGCTCAGCCTCCCCTACACCAGCTCCGTCGCTTTCATCGCTGCTACAACGTCACAGCGTCAACGTCCTTCCGACTGCTTCGGTGATGGTGAAGACCGGAAGCAAGACTTTCGAGACCGCAGCTTTAATCGACCCTTGCACACCAGTGAGCTGCATCGACGCTTCTCGGGCCGCCGCATTTCGGTTGCCAACGACCAGTGTTGGTGACGACAAGGTGTGCAACGCGACGATACAGTCCAAATGCGGGACGACCAATATGGAGGTGGTGTTCAAAGTTGAGCCCAAGGTGGGCATTCGCACACCGACTCGGACACTCAACGACGCCGTCCGTACCAAATTTAAGGGCATACAGCTCGCGGATGAGCGGTTCTATCTTCCCGCCACAATTTCTGTCATTCTTGGGGCGGACGTGTACCCAAAGGTGATCCAGTCGGGGTTCCTGATGGTCGACGAAGGACTGCCGGTCGCCCAGAAGACGGTTTTTGGGTGGATCATTTCCGGCGCCTGCCACCAACCTTAGAAGCCATCTTCTTTTGCAACGCTAGCGATTGCAAGGGGGCGGAATATTCAGGCCACGAAGGAGCACCCGGTATTCCCGGCTTTCCGCTCTCCCCATCTGCTCTCCGCTCTCACCCAGCTTCCTTTTTCCCCACCACGAAGTCTCCATGAAGTCTCCACTGCGCTCTCAATAGCATTAGAATAAGTTAGAATAGTTAGTTCGATTTTCATAGTGCATAAAAGTGTTTGCTCCCACACCCCTACCAAACACCGAAACACCACCGACTCGTCATTCCACTACAGGACCTGTGCACCTTCCAGGACCCTCCAGAGGACTCGGCCATCCCCCTCTACGTTCATGGACCTACGAGAATCTTTTGCACTCTGCGCGCAGTTTGCGTTGCCTGTGGGGATGCACATCCAACTGAGGCCTGAAGCAACTGTGGAGGAAACCACACTACCATCTAAAGAGGCTGCCCTGTCCTGTGTTTAAATTATAGCCCAAATGGATTAGAATCAATGCTGGTAGCTATAACAAACACAAACAAACAAAACAGTAGCAATACAGGAAATTCTGCAGAAGCATATGCGCACTCAAAATCTGCTCCTCGAGCTCTTAATCCAACTTAAATCTGTTTAGATGGTTTCTCTAAAACTATCTTTCTAGAATGCAAATGGCATTTCACAGCACAAACATTAGCTTTTGAAGTTCCTAAATCAACACGACATTGACGCCATGCTCATATCATAGACTCACCAACAGAACAAAAATTATTTTTACTTAAACACACACTTTTTAAGCAACAAACCATCCTGATGGTAAGGTCCATGAAGGTACTGGTATTCTGATCAAGAATCGAATAAGGCATTACCAATTGCTGTCGTTTGCTACCGCCTATATACAAGTGGTTAAATAAACATAGCCGCTGTATACTGTCCACGGCGCTTCTCCACCTCCAAGGCAGAGCTTGTAAAATTCTTTGAGTTAATAGATGACCCCTTTATAGCAGCTGGTGACACGCACTGGGAAACTCGTCTCATCCACCCCAAATGAAGACAGCTTAACAACGCTAAAATTACACCACGAAACAAGCTAGACTTTATCTTCTTAGACAGGTTTACATACTGGCCCACGATCCTAAAAGGAACCGTCACTTGATTTTGCTGTTACAAGAAGAGTGCCCAAGTCTCAAAATCGCGGATCACTTATCAGATTTATCGTCGGATCTAACTTCACCTTAATGACCATCCACAGCTGTCAGAACTCCCACACTTTTTAACTTCTAGTAAAACAGATTGGATTAAAAACAGAAAGTATATTTGTACCCATATTGATTACTGTCCAATCGTTTCTTGTAAAGAAGAAATTGACAGCTCAGTAGATGCGGTAGTGCCTGTTATGTCACTGGCTGCACAACACTCCAACTATAATTGCTATAAGCCTTCCAACAGCAGTCGTGATTCTAGGCATATTGAAAAACTGTCCCAACCATCGTTATATAGGCCAATCAGCTTTTTGCCGTGTCTCTCAAAGATATTTGAAAAGCTGCTCCATAATACCATCCCAATGCACCAATTTGGTTTTCTCGAAAAGCACGGAACCATTAAACAAGTTATGTTATGTTGCATACATGTAAACAAGCAACTGAATTAACAACTCCAACTGAATTGGAGTCCACCTGGATAGACGGCTTACTTGGCGTATGCATATTGAAGCTAAAGTAAACCCTTTTCTTCAGGAAAATAAATTATATTGGTGTTCCTCGACATTGCTACGAATTGGGGGTCGGTTATTGAATGCTCCTATCCCGTACGAAGCTAAATTCCCGTTGTTGCTGTCTAAAAGATCACAGTTCGTCAGATCCTATGTGTCATACCAGCACGTTACGAACTGTCACACTGGCCACGAGCTCTCGTAAGTCGTCTGCGCGAGAATATATGGCTAGTTAATGCTCAAGAAGTCTGCCGACGAACAGTTCGGTCGTGCATGCGCTACTTTCGCTGTAAGCCGCAACTCTTGACGCAAATTATGGGGAACTTGCCAGCAGATAGACTTCTAGCTCTCCGCCCGTTCAAAACCTGTGGCGTTGATTTTTGTGGTCCCTTCAACGTATCGTATCCGTGGTAAGACACGGTACAAGTCGTACTGGTCTTGTTCTTTTGTTTTGCGTCTAAAGCGGTCCACTTAGAATTAGTGTCTGACCAACCAATGATGCGTTCTTTTTGGCCTTTCGTGAGTCGTCGTGGGATTCCGAAGAAGGTGTGGTGAAACCAACTTCGTCGGCGCAGATCGACACATGAGGGAGTTCCGAGCCCGTCTGGAGGAGCAGGGGGGCGGTATCTAAATATTCGCAAATGAAGCGAGATTGCGTTCATACCGGCTAGAGCACTGCACTTCGGGGGACTATGGGAGGTAGGCAGAGCGCAAGCTCTTAAAACATTTTTAAACAAGAAAGGAAGCAAACTTCGGCCAGCCGAAGTTTATGAAAACATTAAAATTATCATTTACTTGCGTATATGTTTAAAAACATTGAAGATATTACTATATGTCGAAGAACTAAAAAAAATTTAAAAACACCAAAGTTATAATTTTTTTTTATTTATTTTTTCCGATTGTTCCTATTGGAGCTTTATACTATAGTCGTCCGATCCGGTTCGTTCCGACTTATGTACTACCTGCAATAGACAACTTTGGGAAAGTTTCTTGCAGATAGCTTTAAACTGAGAGACTAGTTTGCATTGAAACGGAACGGACAGACGGACATGGCTAGATCTATATACTTTGTGGGGTCGTAAATGCCTCCTTCACTGCGTTGCAACTTTTGACTGAAATTATAATACCCTCTGCAAGGGTTTAAAATGTGCAAAGCTCCTAAATTAGAAACAACGCTTATTTGTCTATACGAACGGAAGAGCTATCAATAGCCGTTAGCCGGAGAGAGCACGCTCTCTCTCCGCTGCATTACAATGCCCAACCGACAAAGAAAAAATTACCGTCCCCCGACACGTACAACCTTATCAACGAATTAGCCCAAAAAAATAAAAGTAAATGACGAACCAGATTGTCGATCAGTGGCCAAGTATCTCGACACCGGAAAATTAAAATACTACACCAACCACTTAAAAGTAACAAGGAACTACAAGTGGTTATTAAAGTAATCGAGTCAAAAGTCCCTATCGACGAAAAAATGGATAGCCTAATGAAAAGGGCTGTTAAAATGGCTTTGAAGATAATAAATAGAAATAAAATTCCCCAACCAAAGTTCAAGGTAGAGTTGACGGCTTTAAGTACCCAGTACTAAGTTCACCCAATCTACAAGCTTCAATATTTACTTCACCGTAAAATCACTCCACAATCGCAACGGACCCCTCCAATGCACGAATTTCCAGGAATATGGACCTACGAGAATCTTTTGCACTCTGCGCGCAGTTGTGCGTTGCCTGTGGGGATACACATCCAACTGAGGCCTGCCCTGCAAATAAGGCAGACCATTCTGCCAAGAAATGAAGCAACTGTGGAGGAAACCACACTACCATCTAAAGAGGCTGCCCTGTCCTGTGCTGAAATTATAGCCCCAATGGATTCGAATCAATGCTCGGTAGCTATAACAAACACAAACAAACAAAACAGTGGCAATACAGGAAATTCTGCAGGAGCATATGCGCACTCAAAATCTGCTCCTCGAGCTCTTAATCCAACTAAAATCTGTTTAGATGGTTTCTCCTAAAACTATCTTTCTAGAATGCAAATGGCATTTCACAGCACAAACATTAGCTTTTGAAGTTCCTAATCAACACGACATTGACGCCATGCTCATATCATAGACTCACCAACAGAACAAAATTATTTTTACTTAAACACACACTTTTTAAGCGACAAACCATCTCTGATGGTAAGGTCCATGAAGGTACTGGTATTCTGATCAAGAATCGAATAAGGCATTACCAATTGCTGTCGTTTGCTACCGCCTATATACAAGTGGTTAAATAAACATAGCCGCTGTATACTGTCCACGGCGCTTCTCCACCTCCAAGGCAGAGCTTGTAAAATTCTTGAGTTAATAGATGACCCTTTATAGCAGCTGGTGACACGCACTGGGACACTCGTCTCATCCACCCCAAATGAAGACAGCTTAACAACGCTAAAATTACACCACAAAACAAGCTAGACTTTATCTTCCCAGACAGGTTTACATACTGGCCCACGATCCTAAAAGGAACCGTCACTTGATTTTGCTGTTACAAGAAGAGTGCCCAAGTCTCAAAATCGCGCGGATCACTTATCAGATTTATCGTCGGATCTTACTTCACCTTATGACCATCCACAGCTGTCAGAACTCCCACACTTTTTAACTTCTAGTAAAACAGATTGGATTAAAAACAGAAAGTATATTAGTACCCATATTGATTACTGTCCAATCGTTTCTTGTAAGAAGAAATTGACAGCTCGGTAGCATGCGGTAGTGCCTGTTATGTCACTGGCTGCACAACACTCCAACTATAATTGCTAATAAGCCTTCAAACAGCAGTCGTGATTCTAGGCATATTGAAAAACTGTCCCAACCATCGTTATATAGGCCAATCAGCTTTTTGCCGTGTCTCTCAAAGATATTTGAAAAGCTGCTCCATAATACCATCCCAATGCACCAATTTGGTTTTCTCGAAAAGCACGGAACCATTGAACAAGTTATGTTATGTTGCATACATGTAAACAAGCAACTGAATTAACATACCTTGGAGTCCACCTGGATAGACGGCTTACTTGGCGTATGCATATTGAAGCTAAAGTAAACCCTTTTCTTCAGGAAAATAAATTATATTGGTGTTACTCGACATTGCTACGAGTTGGGGGTCGGTTATTGAATGCTCCTATCCCGTACGAAGCTAAATTCCCGTTGTTGCTGTCTAAAAGCTCACAGTTCGTCAGATCCTATGTGTCATACCAGCACGTTACGAACTGTCACACTGGCCCACGAGCTCTCGTAAGTCGTCTGCGCGAGAAATATGGCCAGTTAATGCTCAAGAAGTCTGCCGACGAACAGTTCGGTCGTGCATGCGCTACTTCGCTCTTGACGCAAATTATTGGGAGACTTTGCCAGCAGATAGACTTCTAGCTCTCCGCCCGTTCAACACCTGTGGCGTTGATTTTTGTGGTCCCTTCAACGTATCGTATC
>NW_026453400.1:0-57128 GCF_025200985.1 Drosophila gunungcola
GAAATACTATTTTTCATGGGCGGAGGAGCAAAAAGAAACAGGTGGCTTATGCACAAAATCAATATTGGTTTTCTTGTCTGGTTAATTGAAAAATTCCAATTCCAACATTCCGAAAAGCCCTAATCCATAAAAACTCCGCAATACTATTTTTCAAATCGATCCACACACCTACAATTCTGCATTTTTTTTACATCCAAACTGACCACAACTCAAAGTACCATTTTTCAAGTAGCGTGTTCCATTCCAATCGTTCCACACACCTACAATTCCGCATTTTTTCATCTTAACTGACACAACATAGTGTGGCGAGATCCACAGCTATTCGCGTTCGTTTTTTGGTCTTAGTATGCCCGGTGGAGACGATAAGAAAAAGGTATCTGCTTCCCCCTTGAGCAAAACCAAGTCCACGCTCTCGGCCGCTGGCAAACCAAAAGCTCCAAGAGCCCACCAAGCATCGTGGTGAAGCCATCTACGCCAAAAAACTCCAAGTTCATTAAATCCAAACGCCAAACCCGCTACTTCCAGTTCAAGGTGGTCTCGATCCGTACAAAAAATGACTTCAACTGCTTACGAGTTAGCGTTAAATAAGTTCATTGCGGTCTCAGATCGTCTAAGCGATCTCGAAAGCAGAACCAACACTCCTGGGAACGAAACTCCAAGCGTTTCCATGCTCCAAATCCGTCGGGAGCAAGTCCGAGTGTTATGGGACAAGGTGGAGAAAGAGTTCGACGTATGCTCAGAGTGCATTACGGCAGCAGGCGAGGATGCAGCGTCCACATTGCCCATTCTCAAGTCAAAGTATAACTACTGTTATACAGTGTATGAGAGATACGCCGCTCAGCTCACAGATATAATCCAACAGGGCACAGCTCCGCCAGCTCAAGCTCAAGCCCCTGCCCAGAACTATATCTCCTCTGGGTGTCGGCTGCCTCCCTGCGACACAGAGGTTTTCTCAGGCGATTACCTACGCTGGCCCACTTTCCGGGACCTTTTACAGCGATATATATAAATAATCCAAGGCTCACGCCTGTGGAAAAGCTGTTCCACTTAAACGCTAAAACGAGCGGTGACGCGCATGCCATAATCGCAAATTCCCCTCTCACCAACGATGGCTTTCGCTCAGCTTGGGATAACCTAACTGAGCGGTTCGACAAAGAAGCGATTGCTAGTAAATAGCCAGCTTAAAATCCTCTTTAACCTCCAGTCGATTTCGCAAGAATCTGGTGCAGCTCTAAACGGAACTGCAAACTACGATTAAAGGCTGTCTGAACGCCTTGGAACTGTCCGGAATCCTGATTACGTATGGGACTGCATTCTTGTCTATATGTGTTCGTCAAAGCTCCCCAAGCTTAGACTTCCTTATGGGAGCAATCCTTGCACGATAAAGCCGCAATTCCAAAATGGGTTGACCTGAACACCTTTCTCACTGAGCGCCATCGAACCCTCAGGGGCCTAGATGACGTGCGACTTCTGGGTCAAGTCATTCGCAGTCCAATGCAACGAACGCTAGCGGGTCTTTAAGCAGAATAATTCTTATGAGACTAAGATAGTTCCGAAACCGAGACGTTGCGATCTGTGCTCAAGGGAAAGCCACCCTATACGCACTTGTCCAAGTTTCCTCCAAATGACAGTAATGAGCGGGCCGCCTATATCCGAATCAAGCAATTGTGCTTGAACTGCTTTGCCCGAGGGCACCAGCTTCGGGACTGCACAAGCACCCACAGCTGATTCACCTTCCGCAGTCGCCACCATACGGTGCTGCACCGAAGCAACCCTTTTGCCAGCCCTCCAAGTCGGCCTGATGTTCCCAGGTCACTACCAGCAACTTCGACAGAAGGCTCAGCCGCTTCCGATGACCAGTCGGGAGTGCAAGTCTGTTTTGCGTCAGGTGCAAGATCGGTTCTGCTGGGGACAGCCATCATAAATATTTGCCATCTGGGTTCAAATTTCCAAGCTCGTGCCCTAATCGACTCAGGATCCGAAGCAACATTTGTGACAGAGCGTCTGTTCAATCTTTCAAATTACCCTTCCAAGTCGTCCAAGCCCAAGTCTCAGGCTTAAATCAGACAGTGTCCGCTCAGTCCAAGAAGCTCTGTCATTTTACAATCAGATCTTCAAGTAGGCCCGCGCTGCAGTTGGAGACGTCAGCCTATGTCCTTCCTCAACTGCCAGGGAATCTGCCTTCCTACCCAATTACGCAAGACTTTCTTCGAAATCTTCCCGATTTACCATTGGCGGATCCGAAGTTTTACGACAGCGCACAGATAGATGTTCTGATAGGAGCCGACATTCTGCCTTCGGTTCTCCTAAATGGGGCAAAAACAAACATCTGTGGCTCCCTCCTTGGACAAGAAACAATTTTCGGGTGGGTGCTCACTGGGCCAGTATCCGCTTCCACCCAGAGTCAGATTGCCACCTTCTCTACGCAAATTTCCCAAGCGTACGACAATGGCTTAGATAAAATCCTCACCAAATTCTGGGAGGTGGAGGATCTACCAATAAAGTTGGTAAAGGAATCCGATTCCGTCTGCGAAGAGAATTTTCTCCGAACGACCACGAGAGATGCGAACGGCAGATACGTCGTAACTCTACCTTTTCGCGACCCGGTAAATCCAGGGTCAGGGTTAGGGTACTCCACGTCTTTTGCGTTATCTCAATTTTTGAGAAACGAGCAACGCTTAAAAAGAGACATTCTACTAAAGATACGATACGACTCAGTGATTCAAGAATATCTGGATCTGAACCATATGAGAGAGGTCTTTCCTACCCACATCATGCCGTACTTAAGCCTGAGATCACTACTACAAAGCTGCGCGGATGGGGCCAGTTTAAATGATTTCCTTCATGCTGGCCCAGTCTTACAGTCCGACCATACCATTCAAATCCTAAAGTGGCGGTATTTTCAATACGTGTTAAGCGCCGATATTGAAAAGATGTATCGGCAGATCTGGGTAGATCCGAAGCACACGCCTTTCCAGCGGATATTGTTCCGTAATCCTGATGGGGACATCCGCGAGTTCGAGTTGAAAACGGTCACCTTTGGAGTCAATTGCGCTCGGTACCTGGCCATTCGCTTGCTTCAACAACTGGCAACTGACGTACAACACAGCCATCCTAAAGCGAGTGATGTCATTCGTCATTTTATGTATGTAGATGATGTCCTAGCTGGCGCCGACTCTAAAGAAGACGCTCGGCTCTCGATTCAAGAGCTACAAAATGCCCTCAACTCCGCTGGGTTTCCATTGAGAAAATGGACGTCCAATCATAAGGATATTTTGGCTCACATTCCGAGTGACCATCTCCTGCGCTCCGATTTTCTGGAAATCGATGCCGAAAGCACGGCAAAAAACGCTCGGTGTCCGTTGGAAAGCCACATCTGATGAATATTTCTTTGTTCCGCCCGAATTATCCGATGAATAGTCCCTTACAAAACGCCAGGTTCTGTCACAAGTTGCCAAATTGTTTGACCCTGCAGGGTGGCTCGCGCCCTTCGTAGTGCGTGCGAAAATCTTCATGCAGGAGATTTGGCTGCAGGACCTGGGGTGGGACGACGAACTTCCAAGTGATCTGTGTCTGAGATGGCAGAGCTTTCTACAAAGCTATTCTGCCTTAAATCAAATCCGCATTCCAAGGTGGGTCTCCTTCCGACCAGAATTCAGAGTCGAGCATCACGGTTTTTGTGACGCGTCTCAAACGGCATACGGTGCTGCGATCTATGTACGAGTGGAAGTGGGGTATACGACTATGGTGCACCTTCTCACTGCAAAGACGCGAGTTGCGCCGGTAAAAACGGTATCGCTTCCCCAGATTAGAGCTTTGCGGGGCCTTGTTACTTGCTGAAATGGCAGCAAGTGTTCTTCCGAGTATGCCAATACTCACATCCGAACTCTTCTGCTGGACAGACTCCACCATTGTGCTCGCATGGTTAAAAAAGCCAGCTTGCCAGTGGACTACTTTTGTTGCCAATAGGGTGACCAAGATTACCCAGTCTACAAAGGCCGAGAAGTGGTCGCATGTTCAATCCGAACACAATCCCGCAGACCTGGCCAGTAGAGGGGTAGCACTTCCGGAATTGGTCGACAATCCTCTTTGGTGGCATGGTCCCGCATGGTTGCAAAAGCCACGCAGCCAATGGCCAAGTCAGGGCGACAATTCCCCAGCGACCGAGCTAGAGAAACGTCCCCTTAAGTCCCACGTCGCAACTATTCCGTCTGAAGATTTCCTTGACCGTTTTTCCAAGTTCGACAAAGCACTGCGGGTTCTCGCTTATGTCAATCGTTTCATCTAGCGATGCAAAAAACAAGCAACACCCTCTGATAAGCACCTGCTAGCTGCGGAAATTTCCGCCGCCGAACGACTACTTATTCTGAATACTCAGCGCAGAGACTTCTCCCATGATTATCACAGCTTAAGTGAAAAGCGCTCTGTGCCCTCTTCAAGTTCTATCCTGAGCATGAACCCGTTCATAGATCAACATGGTCTGATAAGAGCGTGCGGTCGCGTGACGGCCTCCGACAGCCTTCAATATGATGAACGGCATCCAGTTATCCTTCCATATAGCTGCCCACTTTCTCGCCTACTTGTCCAGTTCACTCATCGCATAACCCTCCATGGCGGCAACCAGTTGATGGTACGCCTCATTCGGTCAAGATACTGGATACCAAAACTAATAAACTTAGTAAATGCAATAGTAAACTCCTGCAAGGTATGCGTGATCCACAAGAAAAGGCTACAAAAACAGCTGATGGGCACTTTGCCGAAAAACCGTGCGTCGTTCTCCCGACCATTTACGTACACGGGAATGGACTTCGCCGGCCCATTCGAAATTAAAAATTATACCGGAAGAGCGTGTCTCATAACAAAAGGATATGTGTTAGTGTTCGTTTGTTTTTCCACCAAGGCCATCCACTTAAAGCCTACCTCTGATCTCACGACCGAGAAGTTTCTCGCCGCTTTCGCACGCTTCGTTTCCCGGAGAGGGTGTCCTCGACAAGTCCAGTCTGACAACGGAAAAAACCTTCGTTGGCGCTGCCGCCTTGCTTTCTCGCGACTTCCTTAAGGCTGTAAAAGAGTCTGTGACAGATGCCTATGGTCATCAGCAGCTCACCTGGCAATTTATACCTCCGGGAGCCCCTCACATGGGAGGCCTATGCGAAGCTGGTGTTAAAAGCTTTAAAGCACTCTTCTATAAGTCCACAGCCACTCGAAAATATACTTTCGAAGAGCTTTCGAAGCTTCTGGCAAAAATTGAAGCTTGCCTAAATTCCAGACCACTCTCCCCTATGTCCAAAGACCATACCGAACTATTGGCCCAAAGTCAAAGGGGACAACAGGTTTATGATCAACCGCTGGCAGCATCTAAAGGCTCTCCATCAGCAGTTTCGTATGCGATGGAAGGAAGAATACCTTAAAGAACTCCACAAGCGCAATAAGTGGCAGGCCCCTGCGAAGAATCTTCACGTCGACGAGATGGTTGTCATAAAGGACGAGAATTTGCCTTCCAACGAGTGGCGGCTCTGCAGAATTGACTCTGTCTTCCCAGGAGCCGATGGCAATGTCCCTGTAGTAGACATCCGCACGGCACGCGGGGTTGCCAAACGTCCAATAACCAAAGTCGTACTTCTGCCTGTGGAGCCTTCAAAACTTCCACAATAAATTGGCCCACACTTTTTAGTCCTAAGTTGTTATCCACAATTATTAATATGATTTCCCTTTATTCACCTTCAATCATCCATGATCTATATCAGAAAGATGGCTCCTCGAACACGCACCGAAGAACCCCTGGACGGCAGACGTACTCGAGGTATTAAATCCTACCGTTGCCGAGTCTGCAAGGGAGTCCATTCTCTACGGAAGTGTAGCAGGTTTCTGAAGCTGAGTGCTGAGAAGCGGCTTCGTGCAGTCTTGGTAAACAAGTATTGCTCGAACTGTCTTGCCCACGACCACTCGAAAGCTGACTGTCGTAGTGGTGCCACACGCTGCTGCATATGCATGAGCGGTCTAATTCTGGGCAGCGTTCGCGCTACACCAGCTCCGTCGCTTTCATCGCTGCTACAACGTCACAGCGTCAACGTCCTTCCGACTGCTTCGGTGATGGTGAAGACCGGAAGCAAGACTTTCGAGACGGCAGCTTTAATCGACCCTTGCACACCAGTGAGCTGCATCGTCGCTTCTCGGGCCGCCGCATTTCGGTTGCCAACGACCAGTGTTGGTGACGACAAGGTGTGCAACGCGACGATACAGTCCAAATGCGGGACGACCAAGATGGAGGTTGTGTTCAAAGTCGAGCCCAAGGTGGGCATTCGCACACCGACTCGGAAACTCAAAGACGCCGTCCGTACCAAATTTAAGGGCATACAGCTCGCGGATGAGCGGTTCTATCTTCCCGCCACAATTTCTGTCATTCTTGGGGCGGTCGTGTACCCCAAGGTGATCCAGTCGGGGTTCCTGATAGTCGACGAAGGACTGCCGGTCGCCGGTTTTTGGGTGGATCATTTCCGGCGCCTGCCACCAACCTTAGAAGCCATCTTCTTTTGCAACGCTAGCGATTGCAAGGGGGTCGGAATGTTCAGGCCATGAAGGAGCACCCGGTATTCCCGGCTTTCCGCTCTCCCCATCTGCTCTCCGCTTTCACGCAGCTTCCCTTTTCCCCACCACGAAGTCTCCATGAAGTCTCCACTGCGCTCTGAAGAGCATTAGAATAAGTTAGAATAGTCAGTTCGATTTACATAGCGAATAAAAGTGGTTGCGCCCACACCCCTACCATCGAAACACCTACGACTCGTCATTTCAACTACAGGACCTGTGCACCTTTCAGGACCCTCCATAGGACTCGGCCACCCGTTCAACCACAAACAAGAAGTTATATAAATAAGAAAAGCAAATATAACAAAATAACAAAGTGTTCCTTGAGAGAGAGAGAATATCAAGTGACTGTCTATATCAAAACTTAAAAAATAATAACAAAATACAAAAATATTTTAGTTCTACTTACTTCCTCAACTATAACCTAAATAAAACTAGGGGAAACTACAAGTAATATTACACATCATAAATTTAAGATCACTTATAGAAAATTCAGGCGCTTTAGAACAAATTATTACCAAAAACTATCGACATAAGTCGAAAAATACTGCTAATCGCACTATCTAAAGATCCGATATAGCGCATGTGTTTGCAAGAGCAGACTATGAGGAACGCCGACGACAGCGGAAGCAAAATACTGCTAATCTCACTAGGAGAACATTTACGTTTTACACAACGTTTAGTACTAAAAAGGCAGGTACCTCACGAAGAGAAATATTTGCTTCTCCAACTAAATTTTGCAAATCTTGAAGAACTCTCTATAATTACATATCAACAAAAACATCATACTCCTCTATGTTGGCCTTAATTATTTCAAAGTTATTTCTGAAAGTTCTTTCAGTATCGTTTGAAATAAGGTCCCTTTCATTACTCTTCCAAGAGAAGAAATGCATTACATGCTTTCTAAAATAACAGATGGGGAACAGATTTAGTTAAAGCGAACCCTAATAAGAATTAAAGCATGCTTACGTCTTTTCACATTGCCAGTCCCACCTAGAAGTGGGTAACTTTATTCAGCAATGGTATAAAAGGTCGCAACTGTATCAGCATATAAGGGTTAATTAGATAAGGGTCGTTTATTGATATTACCTAAATATGCACAGGATCACGTATGCCTTTTTTGTCAATTTGTAAATGAATGTCATGTAAATGAATTATTAAATTTTTTTTGGTGGAACAACGAAAAGACGGTAAAAAATAAGAGTCCATTAAACACTGCCACCATCTACCAAAACGTCTCCCTCTTCCTAGTGCTCAAACTAATTAAATTCAACCAAAACTTATAAAAATAAATGGAAAATTGAGTGCATGTGTCTATTATTTTGGCCATGGCCGCCTTTTGCCTGTCCTCTCCGCTGGCCACTACAGTTGAGATTTCGGCTGGGCTCTTCCGTTGCACTTCCATTCGAAGCGAAGGCGGATGTACTGCGAAGACCTCTGGTGCTTTATGCTCGTTATTTTGTAGGAGAGCCGCGAGATGCAACCGTCCCACACCATCCGAATGGGCTTCACAAACAGTTTGGCGGCGGTTATAAAATCAAGATACTCCTGACACAAATCACTCAAAGTTTTCTTGAGTCGTATCTCACAAACAGACTTTTCACTGTAAGATGCAAACCCTTTACCACTGACGAACACAACACCTTAGCTGGAGTACCGATCTTGCACATCGGACATTCCTACAAGCCATTAAACGGTGATATCAATTGCCTGGCGCTGAAAATCTCCAAATATAGCAGCCGAACATATAAATACCTTAATAATACACCGATTCCACTAGGTGACGAAGTAATCTTTCTGATATACACCTAGAAAAGCGACTTACTTGGAAAAGCCGTATAGAAGCAAGGAAGACCTCCCTAAAACTGATGGCTAGCAGTTTTAATTGGCTTATTAACTATTATTTAAACAGTTTTAGAATGTTTAAGAATAACATTTAATTTAATATATAATTAATATATATATAATAATATATAATTAGGGTATTTCCATTTAAAGCGCATAGACTTGAAATTATTAATATACAAGTTATCAAAATAATTTGGGATCTAGTTGAACTAGTCAAATGTTTCTAAGAAAGACTTTCTTTCTCTCTTTCTCTTCCTCTCATCCGTCAGGATAGTTTCTTGTTAAAATTAGAAATTCCGTTATCCTATCTCTGCTTATACAGAGACTATTTTTTAGGTAAAGCAAAAGTACATGTGTTTTTGGTGGCCGAAATCTGGGATACAGAACCATACACACTGAACATTTCGGTTAAACCCATGGCATGACTGAATTTTTTTTCAACCCCATAAATTAGAGGCCGAATGCATTAGTTGTAGCTACTAATGACTATATAAATAAGCGCAATTGTCAGCGTCAGTTTGGTAATTCACCCGAATGTCTGTATTTGTTTTATGATATGTAGCATTTTTATGGTGAATCGTTTATCACAGAGTTGTTATCTTTTGTAATTCACTGGTATGTCTGTATTTGTTTTTATGATAAGTAGCATTTCTGTGGTGAATAGTTATCATAGTGTTGTTATCTTAACGACACTCGCCTCTTCGAAGTTCAGAGAGAGATTATTCTTGGCATAGTGCGACATGAGTGCTGTTTTTGATAAGAAAAAAATTGCGTTCGTAATTTTAATTGTTTGTTAAGAATATTAAAATCGTTGTTATACTTTTATAGTTGTCCGGAAGACGGCTTGCCAAAGAGCATCCGAAATATATCGACAGAATAACCGAAAATTAAAATTGTGTTATTTTTTCCACATCTTGAGCTCGAGCCGGCTATCAATCAACATAATTTGGAAAGGTCGCCAAAACTAACTACATTAAAGAACGGAAGGCACGCCGATAGCATTACACTCCAAAATGGGAAATGCTGAGCTTAAACGTAGCTATGTATGCAAAACCAACGATAAACAATTTTGATCTGACATTAACTAAATTAACTAAGCTAAAACCAAACATTAAATTTCTTATTAAATGTAGGAAGAGAAAAATTAATACTTAATTTCATAAAGACAGAACTAGGAGTAACAAATTAATTGCAGCGATAAAGACATACATTCTTATATAAACAAATTACTGGACAGACACACACATTACTACCATAAGAAAATATTAAGCTTGCTGATTCAAAATAAACACCATCAAAAAGAGAGAGGAGAGCGAGAAAAACATTGCCAAAAAACTAACAACAACAACCAAGATGAGACAAATAAAGAAACTGAGAGATTGCAGATGGAACGGAACAAAACTCTAACCGACAACAAAAATTACTGATTGGTTTGTGAACAAAACGGACACCGAGATCCCGCCAGCAATTCAATCACTTTTGGCGAAGAGTCCAAAGTTCGCTCTCCCAATAGAGAAGAAGAAATTCTCTCTCTTAAAATACATTACGGACGGAGAGGAAATTTTCAAAACTATTAAAGAGAAACCAGAAGAGGCGACAAACAAGGAGATTTATTAAAGAAAATGACGATATTTAAATGAAGGACATATTAAAGGATGTAAACACATACAGGACATTAAGGCAAGACCCACCTCTAGTCTACAAGCAATAAATTACGAAATAGTGGACAAACTGTCAAACATGGAACTTATCTCAAGGTTCGAATGAAATAAGTTGACAACCACCATAGCATTACCAAAGACAATATATGAACTACCCAAAATTCATAAAGAAGAAACCCCTCTACGACCAATCTGCTCCTCCATCAGATTACCATCCTATGCACTATGCAAATACATAATTGACATATTAAAAAACATAACAATAGACTCCAAATATAACATCAAAATTAAGAAGAACTCAAGGACAAAATCAACAACACATATTGGCAACAATGAAAGATTAATTTCATTTGACGTAATTTCATTATTTCTGAGTATACCGACAGATCTAGACCTGGATACATTTTAAAAAAAAATGGACAATAATACAAGAACACACTAAAATACCGCAAACAATATTTATGGACATAACAAAATTTTGTATTAAGAAAACAGATATTTCAAATTTAGAAACAATTTTTACATACAATTAAAAGGAATGTCTATGGGTTCGCCAGCCTCACCATTTAT
The DNA here is from genome assembly GCF_025200985.1 of Drosophila gunungcola. NCBI lineage: Eukaryota > Metazoa > Arthropoda > Insecta > Diptera > Drosophilidae > Drosophila > Drosophila gunungcola. The sequence goes on from NW_026453400.1 coordinate 10,665, forward strand.
TGCAGATATTGTAATGGACAACACGTTGGAAAAACTAAGACGACCCCCAAGATTACTGACAAAATACGGAGATGACCTTGTCAGCAGCGTATATCGCGTGTCTTGGCAGCAGCTAAAACCGCTCCGTTCAACTAGCAACTTATACCGCTAACCGCCGAATCCCTGACTAAAACACAATAGTATTTCGTTTGGAACTGAATTTTATTTGGCGCTCATCGCGTCTTTTATACCATTTTCTATTTATGTACTAGTTACAGTGTTCTTATGTATAACCATTTCTAGGGGTTAATTCTAGGAGTTTATATGTATACTCTATTTCGGGGACAAGTGTATGTAAGTACGTCCAACATAAGTTATTATTGTTATAATTATAACTATTAGAGTCTAATGCCCACTAGCAGTATGGATATTAATTCCGCTTAACTTAATATTTTCTGCTTTTTGTTCTTCTAGTTGTTATTCAATGTTTATTCTATCATATTTATTATTTATAATGCCATTGGTTCTTAATATTAAAAGCTACTGCAATCAGTGGTGCTACCGGCTCCGTTATATTGTCTTCTATGATTATTTCGTGCGCAGCTGTTAAAAGGTGTTGTCCATTGCGGGCTGAACATCCGGGTCATTGAAAACCTTATACAGCCAAGAATTTGAAGTAGACAATTTTACCCATATGTTTTCGGCACGACTCTCCTGGAATTCACATGTTGGGTTCTGACTTTGCTTTAGGGCCGATAACTCACAGGAATTGTCAGTTTCTGATTTCCAGACCCAGTCTCCTCGGCAAAGAAAATGTTGATTACTTTAACGAGAGCAGGCGTTTAATTGTGTATTTGTTTTCAAAGCGTAAGAGTCTTTGTTAAAGTTGTATATCAATAGTCAGCCTTTAACTGAGGAACGATTGTTTTACCATAACTTCCGAATGGTATTGGTATCATTCTATACACCGTTGATGCTTCCTGATTGAACAACGGTATTTCTGCGTGTATGACGAGTTTCTCATCCATAATTATCGCTTGGGCTGTCATTAAATTGTATATTTCTCTTATTTCTGTTCCAGTTGCTGATCCAGGTAGCTGCAGGTTCGGTGCTAGTTTTTCCTTAATTAGTGCATTTTCCGTGATTGAGATCAATTAATAAATTTGTAATTGATCCTTGCGTTTTATCACAACTTTCCAGCAATTGTGTAATTTAAAACAGCATCGTTTGATATGCTAGTGCCATTCGATTGACATATTAGTTTTCGTGTACTTCCATGATCATTATTTCGTCTTCCATCGCTTTAAACTGTTCGTTCATTTCCTCTGATTTTTTTGTTATTATATTTAACATCGAATCTATTAAGAATGTTTGTTTCATACACATATGTTGCAGATTTTGTTGATTATCGAAAATGTTTTGTATATTTGCTTCAATTATATTTCTGTCTGTAGCATCCATGGTTCCAAATAATATATGGTGTGTAGTTCCAATAAACTCAACGGGTGCTCTTTTCTGCCTTTTTGCTTTAAATATCATAGCTTTGCTGAGTGCCATGACAAGAGCACTGCCTTGTAGATTGTTTTCAGCAAATATTAATGCAATATTAATATTAATACACCACGCACTTGCATCCGCGCTCGCACTATCAGGGTCGAATTTCGGCAATGATATGGAATTCGGCTTAACTTCCGTTGATGACACTCGCGGTGTGTTCATTGATTTCACAAGTTCCAACAAGGCACGATTTTGAGCTTCTAATGCAGCTATAACACTTTCATTGTCCTGTGGCAAGGCCGATACCATTTCTGATAACGGAGAAGTAGTATTTTCATGATCTGCCATTTCGATTGCGCAGTAAGTCCCGATCGCGCCAAGAGCCAAATTCAAACTGACTACCCTTCAAATACCAGAGCTCATCTTCTTGCAACTTCTTGCTCTCCGGTTCTCTCTCTTTCTTGGGCGACCGGGCCTCACTCGACGACTACGCCACTCTATAAGAGATCTGGCAATGCCGTCGCGCTACGAGTAGAGCAGGAATTCCTAGAATCCATGTTTTACCAGGAACCAATGTCTTTCCAGGAACCAGCTGCTTATACCAAATCTGAGCGCCAAATAACTTTAGCGTTCATCGAATTCAAATACTTCTGAGAACTGCGACAAATATAATAATAATAAATCAAGCATCAAAATAATAAACGGAACTTCCGGGCCCCCAAACTTGGGGGCTCAGCCGGAATATTTGGAACTGTTATAAACCTTAGTCACTAAACATAGTTGAGTGTTAAAAAAACCTAAGTCACTAAACTTAGTCGTGTGTTAAAAAAGTGGACAAAACTCTGTGAATTGTCGTGAATTTTGTGCTGCGCAAAAAAGAAAGACAACAAATTTGCAAAGCAGGGCAGCGTTTTCGCAACATTCGTGAAGTTGTGAAATTCGTTTTTGGCGCAACGAAGGAAGGAGGCAAGACACCGACATTGAAGGCGATTGAACAGCGAGTACCATTCTGGAGGCAGCGTAAAGACTTTGTGGTGAACGTCAACAAGCAAGAGGCAGGATCGTTGGCGGTTGTCATCTGGACAAAGTGGAAGGCGTGGAACAGATACGGAGGAGATGTGGTGACGGGAAGACCATTCTGGAGCAGTATTAATGACGCCGAGAATATTTTTGAAGCAGTATAAGTGATCCCGCCAACATTCTGGGCTAGTATCAGTGATGCAGCTAATATTCTGAAGCAGTATTGGTGACGACGAGAAAATTTGGATCAGTATTGGTGACACAGCGAAAAGACATTTCTGGAGAGGCAGCGGTACAAATTCAAAGCTGTATTGCTGGGCTGGCGAAAGAAAACGATTGAAGAAATATTGGTGAGTGACAGAAAAAACATCGATAGGCGAGACAAGTTTTTTTGCAACTTGAATGACAGAAGGCGCTATGCCAGAAAAGAGAAGTGGAGAACAGCACAGACCAATTTCGATTTGGAGACCTCTTGTTGGTCTTATTGGAGAGTAGGAAATAATTCGAAATTTAACAGATTGCGTGCCTGCAGTCGGACTGTTGTGTCAACAGCTAAAGAACATAGTGTTAAAGTAAAGTTAAGTAAAGTAAAGTTCACAGTTTGAAAGTCCAGTATATAACTTTATTTTGCCGTGTAGGCGGACTTTGATAAACATTTTTGTATTGTATAAGTACTATATTTTATATCCTTATATTTTATAATTATATTTAAGTAAAAATGAACAGGCAAGAGATTTTGGCACTGCTCGTGGCAGAATTGCGCGCTGCCACGTTGCTTTAAAACTGAGAGACAAGTTTGCGTAGAAACGGACGGACAGACGGACATGGCTAGAACGACTCTGCTAGTGATGATCAAGAATATATATACTTTATAGGGTCGGAAATGTCTCCTTCACTGCGTTGCAAATTTCCGACTGAAATTATAATACCTGCAAGGGTATAATGAGCGCAATCGTCAGCGTCAGTTTTGTAATTTATCCATATGTCTGTATTTGATTTTATGATATGTAGCATATTTCTGTGGTGAATCGTTTATCAGTGTTGTTATCTTATCAATACTCGCCTCTTCAAAGATCGGAGAGATTATCCTTGGTACAGTGGGACATGAGTGTTGTTTTTGCGTGTTCGTAAATTGTAATTGTTTGTTAAGAATATTAAAATCGTTGTTATACTATTATAGTTGACCGGAAGAGAGTTTTCCGAAGAGCATCCGAAATATATCGACAGAATAACCGAAAACTAAAATGGTGTTATTTTTTCAACATCTTGCCCCCGAGCCGGCTATCAATCAACATAATTTGAAAAAGGTCGCCAAACTAACTACATTAAACAACGGAAGACACGCCGGTAGCATTACACTCTAACATGGGGTATGCTGAACTTAAACGTAGCTACTATAATGCAAGACCAACGATTAACAATTTTAATCTGACATCAACTAAATTAATTAAGCTAAAACCAAACATTAAATTTCTTTTTTAAATTAAGGAAGAGAAAAATAAATATCCAATTTCATAAGAGACAGCACTAGGAGTAACAAATTAATTGCAGGCGATAAAGACATACATTCTTTCATAAACAAATTACTGGACAGACACTCACATTACTACCATTCGAAAATATTAAGCTTGCTGATCAAACATAAACACCATTAACAAAAAAGACTAATCAAAAGAGAGAGGAGAGCGAGAAAAACATTGCCAAAGAAATAACAACAACAACCAAGATGAGACAAATAAAGAAACTGAGAGATTGCAGATGGGACAGAACAAAACTCTAACCGACAACAAAAAACAGCTGATTGGTTTGTGAACAAAACGGACACCGAGCTCCCGCCAGCAATTCAATCACTTTTGGCGAAGGGTCCAAAGTTCGCTCTCCCAATAGAGAAGAAGAAATTCTCTCTCTTAAAATACATTACGGACGGAGAGGAAATTTTCAAAACAATTAAAGAGAAACCAGAAGAGGCGAAAACCAAATTTCTTTGCTCACCAAAGACTACAAAACATCAAATCAAGAAATTGCATTTGATCATGCAATACTAGACACAGAGTATTACAAACAAGGAGATTTATTAAAGAAAATTACGATATTTAATGAAGGACATATTAAAGGATATAAACACATACAGGACATTAAGGCAAGACCCACGTCTAGAGTACAAACAATAAATTACGAAATAGTGGACAAACTGTCAAATATGAAACTTATCTCAAGGATCGAAGAAAGAAATAAGTTGACAACCACCATAGCATTACCAACGACAATATATGAACTACCCAAAATTCATAAAGAAGAAACCCCTCTACGACCAATCTGCTCCTCCATCAGATTACCATCCTATGCACTATGCAAATACATAATTGACATATTAAAAAACATAACAATAGACTCCAGAAATAACATCAAAAATTCAGAAGAATTCAAGGACAAAATCAACAACACATATATTGGTAACGATGAATGATTAATTTCATTTGACGAAATTTCATTATTTCCGAGTATACCGACAGATCTAGCCCTGGATACATTTAAAAAAAAAGGACAATAATACAAGAACACACTAAAATACCGCAAACAATATTTATGGACATAACAAAATTTTGTATTTAAGAAAACAGATATTTCAAATTTAGAAACAATTTTTACATACAATTAAAAGGAATGTCTATGGGTTCGCCAGCCTCACCATTTATTGCAGATATTGTAATGGACAACACGTTGGAAAAACTAAGACGACCCCCAAGATTACTGACAAAATACGGAGATGACCTTGTCAGCAGCGTATATCGCGTGTCTTGGCAGCAGCTAAAACCGCTCCGTTCAACTAGCAACTTATACCGCTAACCGCCGAATCCCTGACTAAAACACAATAGTATTTCGTTTGGAACTGAATTTTATTTGGCGCTCATCGCGTCTTTTATACCCTTTTCTATTTATGTACTAGTTACAGTGTTCTTATGTATAACAATTTCTAGGGGTTAATTCTAGGAGTTTATATGTATACTCTATTTCGGGGACAAGTGTATGTAAGTACGTCCAACATAAGTTATTATTGTTATAATTATAACTATTAGAGTCTAATGCCCACTAGCAGTATGGATATTAATTCCGCTTAACTTAATATTTTCTGCTTTTGTTCTTCTAGTTGTTATTCAATGTTTATTCTATCATATTTATTATTTATAATGCCATTGGTTTCTTAATATTAAAAGCTACTGCAATCAGTGGTGCTACCGGCTCCGTGATATTGTCTTCTATGATTATTTCGTGCGCAGCTGTTAAAAGGTGTTGTCCATTGCGGGCTGAACATCCGGGTCATTGAAAACCTTATACAGCCAAGAATTTGAAGTAGACAATTTTACCCATATGTTTTCGGCACGACTCTCCTGGAATTCACATGTTGGGTTCTGACTTTGCTTTAGGGCCGATAACTCACAGGAATTGTCAGTTTCTGATTTCCAGACCCAGTCTCCTCGGCAAAGAAAATGTTGATTACTTTAACGAGAGCAGGCGTTTAATTGTGTATTTGTTTTCAAAGCGTAAGAGTCTTTGTTAAAGTTGTATATCAATAGTCAGCCTTTAACTGAGGAACGATTGTTTTACCATAACTTCCGAATGGTATTGGTATCATTCTATACACCGTTGATGCTTCCTGATTGAACAACGGTATTTCTGCGTGTATGACGAGTTTCTCATCCATAATTATCGCTTGGGCTGTCATTAAATTGTATATTTCTCTTATTTCTGTTCCAGTTGCTGATCCAGGTAGCTGCAGGTTCGGTGCTAGTTTTTCCTTAATTAGTGCATTTTCCGTGATTGAGATCAATTAATAAATTTGTAATTGATCCTTGCGTTTTATCACAACTTTCCAGCAATTGTGTAATTTAAAACAGCATCGTTTGATATGCTAGTGCCATTCGATTGACATATTAGTTTTCGTGTACTTCCATGATCATTATTTCGTCTTCCATCGCTTTAAACTGTTCGTTCATTTCCTCTGATTTTTTTGTTATTATATTTAACATCGAATCTATTAAGAATGTTTGTTTCATACACATATGTTGCAGATCTTGTTGATTATCGAAAATGTTTTGTATATTTGCTTCAATTATATTTCTGTCTGTAGCATCCATGGTTCCAAATAATATATGGTGTGTAGTTCCAATAACTCAACGGGTGCTCTTTTCTGCCTTTTTGCTTTAAATATCATAGCTTTGCTGAGTGCCATGACAAGAGCACTGCCTTGTAGATTGTTTTCAGCAAATATTAATGCAATATTAATATTAATACACCACGCACTTGCATCCGCGCTCGCACTATCAGGGTCGAATTTCGGCAATGATATGGAATTCGGCTTAACTTCCGTTGATGACACTCGCGGTGTGTTCATTGATTTCACAAGTTCCAACAAGGCACGATTTTGAGCTTCTAATGCAGCTATAACACTTTCATTGTCCTGTGGCAAGGCCGATACCATTTCTGATAACGGAGAAGTAGTATTTTCATGATCTGCCATTTCGATTGCGCAGTAAGTCCCGATCGCGCCAAGAGCCAAATTCAAACTGACTACCCTTCAAATACCAGAGCTCATCTTCTTGCAACTTCTTGCTCTCCGGTTCTCTCTCTTTCTTGGGCGACCGGGCCTCACTCGACGACTACGCCACTCTATAAGAGATCTGGCAATGCCGTCGCGCTACGAGTAGAGCAGGAATTCCTAGAATCCATGTTTTACCAGGAACCAATGTCTTTCCAGGAACCAGCTGCTTATACCAAATCTGAGCGCCAAATAACTTTAGCGTTCATCGAATTCAAATACTTCTGAGAACTGCGACAAATATAATAATAATAAATCAAGCATCAAAATAATAAACGGAACTTCCGGGCCCCAAACTTGGGGGCTCAGCCGGAATATTTGGAACTGTTATAAACCTTAGTCACTAAACATAGTTGAGTGTTAAAAAAACCTAAGTCACTAAACTTAGTCGTGTGTTAAAAAAGTGGACAAAACTCTGTGAATTGTCGTGAATTTTGTGCTGCGCAAAAAAGAAAGACAACAAATTTGCAAAGCAGGGCAGCGTTTTCGCAACATTCGTGAAGTTGTGAAATTCGTTTTTTGGCGCAACGAAGGAAGGAGGCAAGACACCGACATTGAAGGCGATTGAACAGCGAGTACCATTCTGGAGGCAGCGTAAAGACTTTGTGGTGAACGTCAACAAGCAAGAGGCAGGATCGTTGGCGGTTGTCATCTGGACAAAGTGGAAGGCGTGGAACAGATACGGAGGAGATGTGGTGACGGGAAGACCATTCTGGAGCAGTATTAATGACGCCGAGAATATTTTTGAAGCAGTATAAGTGATCCCGCCAACATTCTGGGCTAGTATCAGTGATGCAGCTAATATTCTGAAGCAGTATTGGTGACGACGAGAAAATTTGGATCAGTATTGGTGACACAGCGAAAAGACATTTCTGGAGAGGCAGCGGTACAAATTCAAAGCTGTATTGCTGGGCTGGCGAAAGAAAACGATTGAAGAAATATTGGTGAGTGACAGAAAAAACATCGATAGGCGAGACAAGTTTTTTTGCAACTTGAATGACAGAAGGCGCTATGCCAGAAAAGAGAAGTGGAGAACAGCACAGACCAATTTCGATTTGGAGACCTCTTGTTGGTCTTATTGGAGAGTAGGAAATAATTCGAAATTTAACAGATTGCGTGCCTGCAGTCGGACTGTTGTGTCAACAGCTAAAGAACATAGTGTTAAAGTAAAGTTATGTAAAGTAAAGTTCACAGTTTGAAAGTCCAGTATATAACTTTATTTTGCCGTGTAGGCGGACTTTGATAAACATTTTTGTATTGTATAAGTACTATATTTTATATCCTTATATTTTATAATTATATTTAAGTAAAAATGAACAGGCAAGAGATTTTGGCACTGCTCGTGGCAGAATTGCGCGCTGCCACGTTGCTTTAAAACTGAGAGACAAGTTTGCGTAGAAACGGACGGACAGACGGACATGGCTAGAACGACTCTGCTAGTGATGATCAAGAATATATATACTTTATAGGGTCGGAAATGTCTCCTTCACTGCGTTGCAAATTTCCGACTGAAATTATAATACCTGCAAGGGTATAATGAGCGCAATCGTCAGCGTCAGTTTTGTAATTTATCCATATGTCTGTATTTGATTTTATGATATGTAGCATATTTCTGTGGTGAATCGTTTATCAGTGTTGTTATCTTATCAATACTCGCCTCTTCAAAGATCGGAGAGATTATCCTTGGTACAGTGGGACATGAGTGTTGTTTTTGCGTGTTCGTAAATTGTAATTGTTTGTTAAGAATATTAAAATCGTTGTTATACTATTATAGTTGACCGGAAGAGAGTTTTCCGAAGAGCATCCGAAATATATCGACAGAATAACCGAAAACTAAAATGGTGTTATTTTTTCAACATCTTGCCCCCGAGCCGGCTATCAATCAACATAATTTGAAAAAGGTCGCCAAAACTAACTACATTAAACAACGGAAGACACGCCGGTAGCATTACACTCTAACATGGGGTATGCTGAACTTAAACGTAGCTACTATAATGCAAGACCAACGATTAACAATTTTAATCTGACATCAACTAAATTAATTAAGCTAAAACCAAACATTAAATTTCTTTTTTAAATTAAGGAAGAGAAAAATAAATATCCAATTTCATAAGAGACAGCACTAGGAGTAACAAATTAATTGCAGGCGATAAAGACATACATTCTTTCATAAACAAATTACTGGACAGACACTCACATTACTACCATTCGAAAATATTAAGCTTGCTGATCAAACATAAACACCATTAACAAAAAAGACTAATCAAAAAGAGAGAGGAGAGCGAGAAAAACATTGCCAAAGAAATAACAACAACAACCAAGATGAGACAAATAAAGAAACTGAGAGATTGCAGATGGGACAGAACAAAACTCTAACCGACAACAAAAAACAGCTGATTGGTTTGTGAACAAAACGGACACCGAGCTCCCGCCAGCAATTCAATCACTTTTGGCGAAGGGTCCAAAGTTCGCTCTCCCAATAGAGAAGAAGAAATTCTCTCTCTTAAAATACATTACGGACGGAGAGGAAATTTTCAAAACAATTAAAGAGAAACCAGAAGAGGCGAAAACCAAATTTTCTTTGCTCACCAAAGACTACAAAACATCAAATCAAGAAATTGCATTTGATCATGCAATACTAGACACAGAGTATTACAAACAAGGAGATTTATTAAAGAAAATGACGATATTTAAATGAAGGACATATTAAAGGATATAAACACATACAGGACATTAAGGCAAGACCCACGTCTAGAGTACAAACAATAAATTACGAAATAGTGGACAAACTGTCAAATATGAAACTTATCTCAAGGATCGAAGAAAGAAATAAGTTGACAACCACCATAGCATTACCAACGACAATATATGAACTACCCAAAATTCATAAAGAAGAAACCCCTCTACGACCAATCTGCTCCTCCATCAGATTACCATCCTATGCACTATGCAAATACATAATTGACATATTAAAAAACATAACAATAGACTCCAGAAATAACATCAAAAATTCAGAAGAATTCAAGGACAAAATCAACAACACATATATTGGTAACGATGAATGATTAATTTCATTTGACGAAATTTCATTATTTCCGAGTATACCGACAGATCTAGCCCTGGATACATTTAAAAAAAAAAGGACAATAATACAAGAACACACTAAATACCGCAAACAATATTTATGGAGAGAGGAGAGCTAGAAGAACATTGCCAAAAAAACTAACAACAACAACCAAGATGAGACAAATAAGGAAACTAGAGAGAAACTAGATTGAAACTAGAGAACGGAACAAAACTCTAACCGACAACAAAAAACAGCTGATTGGCTTGTGAACAAAACGGACACCGAGATCCCGCCAGCAATTCAATCACTTTTGGCGAAGGGTCCAAAGTTCGCTCTCACAATAGAGAAGAAAATCTCTCTCTTAAAATACATTGCGGAAAGAGAGGAAATTTTCAAAACTATTAAAGACAAAGAGAAACCAGAAGAGGCGAGAACCCAATTCTCTTTGCTCACCAAAGACTACAAAACATCAAACCAAGAAATTGCACTTGATCGTGCAATACTACACACAGAGTATTACAAACAAGGAGATTTCTTAAAGAAAATGACGATATTTTAATATTGACCTCAGACAAAGGAAACAAGACGGTAGCTATGAACAAAGATGACTACAACCAAAAAATGAAGGACATAAAAGATATGAACATGTTGGAGAATTAAAGTCATCCCCTTGTAAGTCGTCATTGCTGGTTACTTGATCGTTTGGTTGTTGATTGCCTGAACTTAATTCTGGCAAATGCAGCGAGTCTTCGATGCCTTTGTTGCTCATAACTCTCTCTTAAGGATCAATCATGTGTCTATCTCACGCCACGCTACAAACCAGAAGCATAAAAAAAGAGAGACCAGACCTAGCAACGCACACGAAGCCACACTCGGCCTCGACTCGCAAACTGAGTCCCCATTCTACCAAAACTAGTATCTAGTATATCTAGTATACCCAGCACAACCCATGGTCATACCTGTCGAGATGCTGCACTACATACTCTCCGACACGGCCATTCTGACAAAGACACGTCCTCGTGTTTACAATAAACCTCTTTCATTCCAACATTATAATACTATTGAATACTTCAGAAAAACTTAACCAAGTAATCTCAATTTCATAGAATATTTCAAATCATTACGTTTTCTTATAAACCATTTCTTTCATTTAGATTTCCAGTCAAAAGATCATTTAAACATTATCAAATTATAAATTAATCATTACAAATCATTAAGTCATAATCCATGAAACATAACTTGTCTTATACTAGCCAACTTTTGAATATTCATCAATCGCAAAACACATTGGCTTCACGCATTTTTTATGCTCTCAGCTCGTCCATCGCCCAACACTAAGTTTCACAAATTCTTCAACCACATCGCTCGTCCATCGCCCAATACTTGGCTTCACGAATTCATCAACCACATCGCTCGTCCATCGCCCAATACTTCGCTTCACGACAAAGTCTTTCAAAAGACTTTTCTAACAGACTTTGTTCTTTAAAATTTGCATCAAGCTCTCTGAAATTTACACATCCGGTAACTTTCTCAAACTTTCCTTTTTTTTTTCTTTTGCGTAAATTTTAAAACATGTTGTCTCCCTCCAATGCCTCCACGAAAGACCCTCTAAACTGTAGATCCAATTTCGTTTGCTGTTTCCCACTGTTTTTGAGCACAAAGTCACCCACACGGAATCTAATTACCTTAGCCTTGCTTTCGTCAAATTTTGTTTTCTTATGTCTTGTCAATTTCAGTTTCAGTATCGCTTATAGGATTAGCCCCAGAGGCCTAGCCATTTCACCAATCAAAAGTTCTAATGGACTACATTTAGTACTACGATTCACTTAAGGGTCATCTGTACCTCCACTAATGCTTCTTGCCACGACATAGAACTTGTCTCAACAGCCGTCAACAGATTCTTAAGGGTTCTCATAACCCTTTCAACTTGACCGTTGACTCGACTTACACCTGTGGCAATTAAATGTAGATCTATCTATTTATAAAAACAAAATTCCTTAAACTTTAAACTAGTCAAGCTTCGCCGCTGATCGGTAATTAGACGGGTTGTCACACCTGAAATGACTATCGTAGATTTCAGTGGGTTAATACAAGTATAGGCATCAATAAAGAAGGTGCAAAACAAATAAACAAACTTAGTAAAAGCATCAATTGGAAACCAAGAATCAAAAATAATCAACACGGGCTTCTTCGTTAATACAGTGATTATTTTTTTGCTCATTTCTTCGTGCTCTACACTCCAAAACAAGCTATTATTTTCAGATGTGAGATACAAAGGGTTAAAAAATTGTGCAAAAACCTCGGAACAAATTTGCGAAAATACGACATCAAACCGATGAACTGTCGTAATGAAGCGATTGATTTCGATGTTGCTTCAATTTGAACGTGTCTCAGCCGCGTTTACCTCATAACCAATGTACCGAACTATAGTTTTCAGAAAGAAACATTTTGAAATGTAAAATAAAAATCCATCTTTCAGTAAAATTTCTGTAACAATTTCCAACCGTTCTTTGAAACACAGGGGAAGCGTTTTTTAATCCAAATTGCATCGAAAGAAATTCGTTCTTCCGAGTGATGATCTGATGATATAGATGGATATAGATAGACATGACAAGAGAAGTGAAATAATTTGCTCCCCAAAGTCTAGCTACTTTATCTGATATCAGAGGTAATGGAATTTTATCAGCTGTATTTTTATTTAATTCCCGATAATCAACTCAAAGTTTTGCTGAACAATTCTTTTTATATTTACAAGTAACAAATGGAGATTTACTAGGTCTGATAACTTTAAACACAATTAATTCTCTATTTTTGCCACGTACTAGCGCCCTTTCACTTGGACCAAATCTATATGGTCGCTTTTGAACAGTCTTAGTTGATTCAACCAGCCAAATACAAAAAAAAATAAAAACTATTCCAAAAACATTGAACCAATATTTGTCTGCCAATGACAATATTATTTTTTATTCCACAATCTGGCACTATGTGAAACGAAACTACCAAAGAATTACCATCAACAATGATATTAATCTTGATTTCCGAAGTACTGTAGTACTGTACTTTCTTTAATTAATGCTTCCGGATGAAATGTTATTGGAAATCTCTCACCATTAACGAGCATACTCAATTTAGGCTCCACCACAGTGCACAGCACCACTCTCTTCCAATCTTACTCCCAATCCGGTATTCTTTTTTGTGACAATTTGTGGCAATGTTCCCCGGCTCCTGGCATTTGTAACAAGTTACATTTGCCCTTCCATTATGAGGCCGCCCAGAACGACGCTCTTTTTCAGTTGATGAAAACTGAAATCCTAGTCCAGATCTACAGTCTTGCTTTTTATGTCCTGGTTTCCCACACTGATAACATTTTAGTTCCGCAGTTTTAGCCCGCTTGGTCTCCGGTTCCCAGTTTGATACAATAGGACGCTCCTGCAGCGCAGAGAAAACTTGCAGCTCCGCTCCAACAACGCAAAGACATCCCTTTAGGTTAGGGCCGAATCCCACTTCTGATGTCGAAGAATTAAAGTCATCCCCTTGTAAGTCGTCATTGCTGGTTACTTGATCGTTTGGTTGTTGATTGCTTGAACTTAATTCTGGCAAATGCAGCGAGTCTTCGATGCCTTTGTTGCTCATAATTCTCTCTTAAGGATCAATCATGTGTCTATCTCACGCCACGCTACAAACCAGAAGCATAAAAAAAAGAGAGACCAGACCTAGCAACGCATACGAAGCCACACTCGGCCTCAGCTCGCAAACTGAGTACCCATTCTACCAAAACTAGTATCTAGTATATCTAGTATACCCAGCACAACCCATGGTCATACCTGTCGAGATGCTGCACTACATACTCTCCGACAAACACATACAGGACACTAAGGAAGGACCCCACCCCTAGACTGCAAACAAAAAATAACGAAATAGTTGACATACTATAAAAAATGGAACTGATCTCAAGGATCGAAAGAAATAAGTTGATCTTAAGGATCAATCATGTGTCTATCTCACGCCACGCTACAAACCAGAAGCATAAAAAAGAAGAGACCAGACCTAGCAACGCATACGAAGCCACACTCGGCCTCAGCTCGCAAACTGAGTCCCCATTCTACCAAAACTAGTATCTGGTATATCTAGTATACCCAGCACAACCCATGGTCATACCTGTCGAGATGCTGCACTACATACTCTCCGACAAACACATACAGGACACTAGACCACCCCTAGACTGCAAACAAAAAATAACGAAATAGTTGACATACTATAAAAAATGGAACTGATCTCAAGGATCGAAAGAAATAAGTTGACAACCACCAAGAATATATGGACTACCGAAAATCCATAAAGAAGGAACCCCTCTACGACCAATCTGCTCCTCCATTGGATCACCATCCTATGCATTATGCAAATACATAATTGACGTATTAAATAAGAAAGGAAGCAAACATCGGCAAGCCGAAGTTCATATACCCTTGCAGCTAATGCAAAAATGAAATGAAATGAAAACATTAAAATTATAATTGACTTGCGTGTATGCTTACATTGAAGCTGTGATGATTTGCAGCTCAATTATATGATAGTTCCTATGACAGATATATGATATCGTTTTCCGATTTTAATAAAATTAAAAGCGTAAAAAAAAATTCTAAAAAAAATTACAAAATAAATAGGTTAAATTGAAAAAAAAAAATGTTATAAATATTTTATTGATCCCATAGGAGCTTTATGATAGAGAAAAAAAATTAAAAATCACCAAAGTTATAATTTTTTTTTATTTTTTTTTCCGATTGTTCCTATGGGAGCTATATCCTTAGTCGTCCGATCCGGATCGTTCCGACGTATATAATACCTGCAATAGAAAGACAACAGGAATATATATAGTTTATAGGGTCGAAAATGTATTCAATGCGTTGCAAACTTCTGACTGAAATTAAAATATCCTCAGCAATGGTATAAAAACAAACCAATAGACTCCAGCTACAATATCAAACATTCAGAAGAATTCAAAGAAAAAATCAACAACACATATATTGGCGACGACGAAAGATTAATTTAATTTGACTTAATTTCATTATTTCCGAGTATACCTACAGATCTAGCAATGGATACATTTAAAAACAAATGGACAATAAAACAAGAACACACTAAAATACCGCAAACAATATTTATGGACATAATAAAATATTTTATTTAAGAAACAGATTTTTCAAATTTAGAAAAAAAATTTTACATACAATTAAAAGGAATGCCTATGGGATCGCCAGCCTCACTAGTTATTGCATATATTGTATTGGAAACTCTCCTGAACAACACGTTGGAAAAACTAAGACGACCCCCAATATTTCTGACAAAATACTTAGATGACCTGTTCGCAAGTGTTCAAGAAAATAACATTAAAACTACACTGACCATGCTCAACTTTTTCGATAATAATATAAATTTACAATGGAACTAGAAGAAAACGATCACTTAGCTTATTTGGACTCAGTAGTAATTAGACGTGGAAACCCATTAAAATTAAAATGGCACAAGAAACCTATTGCGCCCGGGCGAAAGATCAGTTTCAAATCCAGACACCCAAAACAAATTATAATAAATACAGCTAGAAGCTATATACAGAGAATGCCCAAAATTTCAGACACGGATTACCACGAAGAGAAGACTCAGGATACAAAATCAATGTTGACAGACAACGACATTCCAAAACACATATTAAAACATTATTTCGGAACACAAAACAACAAAACAAAATAGAGGTAAAAATAAAAAAAAAAAACAAAAAAAAAACAAAAAATATATGTCAATTATATACGTCCCGGCATTAGCCGAACGTGTAACGAAATCGGATTGCTAAGACAATGAAAACATAAGCATCGCACATAAACCGGACTACACACTAAATCTACATACAACAGAACAAAATTTAAGATAAATGAAATTGACAAAAAAGATGTGATATATAAAATACCGTGCAACGGCAACCACAACGAAATATGCAACAAGACTAGCACAGCATAAATCGAACTTCAAAGCTAGACATCATACGAACGCGTCAAAAACGGCACTCATGTCCCACTGTGCGAAGAATAATCACTCTCCAAACTTGGAAGAGCCAAGTATCATAACACAAGAACAACAGTTTGTCAAACTGCTACATATCATAAAACACTTACAGACATACGGATAAACTACAAAACGGACACTGCCAATTGCGCTTCTTTTCATAGACATTTGCAAGGGAAAAAAAGAAAAATTAGTTAACAACTCCACGTAACCGGACGCAGACGTGTAAATTAAATGTATGATAAATGTAAATGGTTCTTGTTTGATAAGAATATTAAAATCGTTGTTATAGTTTTATAGTATTTCTGAAGACGGTTTGCCGAAGAGCATCCGAAATATATCGACAGAATAACCAAAAATTAAAATTGTGTTATTTTTTCAAAATCCTGACCTCGAGCTCAATATAATTTGGAAAGGTCGCAAAAGCTAAATATATAAAAGTTTATAACTTAATTAAGTCTGCTGTCGCTTATAACTAGGAGTGTAAAGGCAGTCGGAGGCAAAATCATCTACAGAAGGTTCTGGAAAAAAGTTTTAACAAATAAGATGAGGGTATACAGGCTGTTATTAATTAAATTATTATAATTTTTGAAAGCCAACTCTAGGAAGTCATTAAATAAGGCATTATATTTAACTTTTTTGTTATAAACCTTTTAAAATTGTATAAAATTAAAAAAAGTTTTGCATTTGAAAAAATATTATTTTCAAAAATTGTTTAATGGTCTGGGCTATTTAAATTTTCCCTATAGTATTTAACATCTCTTAACTTAATAACTTCCTCAATTGCCTCAGTTTTGTCCACTTTATTCTCATAGTAGTTTTGCATGCTCTGCATGTCATTTATGTATTGGTTCTGCTTGTTTAGGCTATCCTCAAGATAATCAGAAAATTATCAGTTTCTCAGCCTCGTTTGCTCTTTGTTCCAATACAAAAACCATATTACCAAGTACTTCCAAATCTTGACATTTTTTACGCCCATCAAAAACAGCTACCAGATCAGCTACGAATCGCGATTTCTTTTCCTCGTTCTCCAACAACGGTCGTTCGTAGTAGAAGGGTACGTCTTTAAATTCACGCATTTTTTTGGGGCATTCGTTAATGTCGTTCATATAAGGTACGCGAATAAATTCTTTTTTGTGTTAAAAATGCCATAAATAAGAGTTGTACGGCATCAAGCTGAATTCATACAGATTTTTTGAAAAATATTGTGTTAAAGGTTGATAGATGTAAACGATGTTTAATTTTTTTTAGCACCTGCCTTTAAAAACAATGTAGTGCTCTAGAAGACGAACTACGGATTATAAGTAAATTTTCAAAGCACCGATGAGCACCGGAGAGCGTGCGCAAAGAGACTACTATATATAATATGTTTGTCGGCGCACACTAAGAGTGTGTGGATGTTGTTATGAGTGTATGGGTATACAGTCTCTAGAAAATTCCAGAAGACTAATTTCATTTTCAGTAATATTGCATCAGCCTCTAACGGTGCTTTGTTTGGTTGTATGCGTGTTGTCGCTTAAGAAGCATCGTTTTAGCGGGGCGACAGCGTTGTGTCGCTGTCGCCGAGTGTGGTTCGGTGGTAAGCACAGAAAGAAGAAGGGATGACGCCAGTAGTTGCGTTCAGGATTTCGTGCGTGTGAAACCGAAACTCGCTGCGCTATTACAATGTCGGAAAATAACATCAATGCTGCAACATCAGAAGTGGGATCTGGCTCGCTGCTTAATGAATCAGATGGACCATGGCGAATTTTAATGGAAATGCAAATTAAAAATTTGATCGAGCTTATTAAAGCTGTAAATCATCGAAACCTGAAACAACAATAAAAAAACAATTGTGCTACCAAAATTCAACGCGGATCTTGATGGCGCTGACGCATCAACGTGGTGTTCTACAGTTAATATAATTTTGACAGAACATACCGTAAAAAGCAGCGCGTTGGTGATGGCCTTGAGTGCATGGTTGGAAGGTAGTGCGCCGCAGTGGCTTGCACAAACATGTTATCCTGACATAACATGGGACGAATTTAAAGAACTCTTCATGCAGCGTTTTGGCAGTGTAGAAACGCCAGCGGCTATGTTTCTGTCAATGTTAGCTAATTCTCCGACCGATGGCGAATGTCTCTCCAATTATGCTAGCCGTATGATGACGACACTTCTCACAAAATGGCGTGACATGAATGTGGAGGAAATTGCAGTTTCGGTGACGCTTGCCAA
Source organism: Drosophila gunungcola (assembly GCF_025200985.1). NCBI lineage: Eukaryota > Metazoa > Arthropoda > Insecta > Diptera > Drosophilidae > Drosophila > Drosophila gunungcola. Next base: position 29,096 of record NW_026453400.1, read on the forward strand.
GATGGCTCATGTTGATAAAAGATTGCAGCGCCTAACCTTTACTTCAAATATGCGCACCAGAAGTGAGTTGCAAACCGAGCTTAAAGCATTCACGTTCAACAAAAGAAAGAAAACTTTGAAAGAGGAAATATCTTTAACTGACGTAAAGCGTCCGAGACTTTCAACAATCAAGTGCCATTTTTGTGGAAAATTAGCAAAACAGCAGCAAAATCATCCTTCGTCTCACGGACAGGAGCGCACTTGCTCACCATAAAAAGTGAACGTAACCTGCTTTAAGTGTAGTGAACTTGGCCATATTTCAACACATTGCAATAAGTTCAAGATGGATAAACACAAGGATACACACCAGATGATAAGAGTGGAGTTATGCGAAGAATTAACAATGTAGTGATGTTGAAGGGTATTGGTAGTGGTGGCATATGTAGCACATTACAAATACTTAGCAACGTAAAAATTAACCAACTCTGTATTGAAGTTTTGTATCATGTTTTGGACAATGAGTATTTGAAGAAAGATATTATTATTGGTCGTGAAGTACTGTATCCTGGATTTAATGCTATAATATCACCAGGAAAATTTGAAATTGTTAGATCAAAAACTGTAAATTATTGTTCAAATGATGAGAAATTTTGTGAATTAAATACCGATCTTGTGGGAGAAGATAGAGATAAATTACAAGATATATTGGAAAAATATTCAAAAGCTTTTATTAATGGAATTCCGTCGTCTACAGTTAGTTCGGGTGAAATGAAAATTAAATTAGTAGACCCAAGAAAAATTGTTCAAAGAAGACCATATAGGCTTAGCCCAAATTAAAGAGAATTGGTACGAGACAAGATTAAGGAATAATTACAACGAAAAATCATACAGACAAGTTGCTCACCTTACGCCAGTCCCATAATGTTCGTTAACAAAAAAGACGGCACTCATCGTTTATGTGTTGATTACCGTGAATCAAATTCTAATACGGTCGCAGATAGATATCCCTTGCCTTATATATATATATATATATATATATATATATATATCAGATCAGATAGCCATGTTTAGACATGGTATTATCAAATTCCCATGCACAAAGAATCGGTAGAGTGTACAGCATTTGTCACACCAGACGGGCAAATGAATTTTTGGCAATGCCTTTTGGGATCAGAAACGCACCTTCAGTATTTCAACGCACAGTCATGCAAGCTCTTGGAGACCTTGCAAATACGTTTGTTGTCGTCTATATGGATGACGTAATGGTGGCTGCTGCAACAAAAAGTGAGGCTTTGGAAAGGTTGCAAATTACTCTTATTGTCTCACGGAGGCTGGATTCTCATTCCATGTAAAAAAATGTTCTTTTCTCAAGTCAACAGTTCAATATCTGGGGTGTAACGTACACACCTAGTTGTACGATACAATTTTTGGTAGTATGTAAGGTTATAGGTGCAAGCGACTCATTATGAATAATAAATATTATGTTAGTAGTATGTAAGGTTATAGGTGTAAGCGACGCATAGTGGATAATAAATATTAAGTTGAAACCGAATATTAAGCCGTAGTTAAGTTCCAAACCAGAGTACGATACAATTTTTGGTAGTATGTAAGGTTATAGGTGCAAGCGACTCATTATGAATAATAAATATTATGTTAGTAGTATGTAAGGTTATAGGTGTAAGCGACGCATAGTGGATAATAAATATTAAGTTGAAACCGAATATTAAGCCGTAGTTAAGTTCCAAACCAGAGTGGCAACGCCAACCAATATTTAGTGAGTAATAGAAAATACTAGAAATTAAGGAATATACTAGAAATCCCGAAAGCGAGAAAAAGGGAGCGTGGGGAAGGTGGTCATACACCGATCGAGCGAGCGGTCTCTTGTGTCGGAATGGTAAGACGGGGCGGACGTGTCTCCCGCAGTAATTTTCCATGTAATCCGAGTGACGCCCCGACCGCGCGACGGCACGCGACCAGTGAATAAGTGGGCTGATAAGTGTTTTGAGAAGAAGTAAAAGTGAAATCCCTCGTTTGTGATTCTTTTATTCGTAGTCGATCAGTAGCTTCTCTCCTCGTAGTGCATGTGACCTGTACGCGGACATCCGGCCCGTCTGGTCTAGTATCTCAGCCTCCCTCATCGTAGTATTTGAGACCTGTACGTGGACACCCGGCCCGTCTGGTCTAGTATCCTAGCTTCCCTCCCCGTAGTATTTGAGACCTGTACGTGGACACCCGGCCCGTCTGGTCTAGTATCCTAGCTTCCCTCCCCTGTAGTATTTGAGATCAGTACGTGGACCCCCGGCCCGTCTGGTCTAGTATCCTAGCTTCCCTCCCCGTAGTATTCGAGACCTGTACGTGGACACCCGGCCCGTCTGGTCTAGTATCCTAGCTTCCATCCCCGTAGTATTTGAGACCTGTACGTGGAAACCCGGCCCGTCTGGTCTAGTATCTTAGATTTCCCCCCCCCCCCTCGTAGCGCATGCGACCGGCACGCGGACACCCGGCCCGTCTGGTCTAGTAACCTAGCTTACCTCCTCGTAGCGCATGCGAGCGGCACGCGGACACCCGGCCCGTCTGGTCTAGTAACCTAGCTTTCCTCCTCGTAGTGTAAGTGACCTGAGCGCGGACATCATTCCCGACTGGTCGACCATACCGCCATCCTTTTCCCTTCAACCCCCCCCACGTCCCACAAATTCTACCCGGCTTGGCCTCGCCCGAAGGTCCAGCCCGGTGGATTTTTCACCTCCGATACGTGGAAAACGACTTGCGCGTGACGTCCCCTGTCGGCCCCACTCTCGCGAAATAGTGTCCTGGCTTGGCCTCGCCCGAAGGTCCAGCCCGGTAGATTTTTGGCCTCCGGCACACGGAAAACGACATACGTGTCCCAATCGCGGAAGTGACCAGTGGGATCACCCGGCGTCCCCACCCTCGTGAAATCGTTCGCCTGGCTTGGCCTCGCCCCAAGGTCCAGCCCGTGGGATTTTTAACTCTGGAGCAACATACGGCGCGATCAACTCGGACATTACTCTCTCTCTCTCGACGACCACGAGAACCTTCGGCGTGACCCCCCAAACGACTCATTCACTCGTTGAATGAAACTCTCTAGTCCGGTGTTTCGGTGATTTACAAATTTCTTGTAAACGACTCCTGGATCTGACTGAGATCTGTACCCCGGCCAGAGAGCATCCTTACAAGTGGCGCCCGAGCAGGGACACCGAGACTAGCTAGAGAATCATCCAAGTGGCTTAAAGAACCACTGAAGAAAAAGAAAGAAAGATTCACCCGAACCGATCACATCCTATCTCCGGAAGGACCTAGAAGACTTGAGAAGGAAGTCAACACTAAACTAAATCGAAGAGGACAACAAACAATGAGTAACCCCAAGGAATCCGACGGTGAGTACGAAGAAGCCGATTTATTAAGAATCCAGGTATAGGAGTCCGATGGATATACGCTCGCCGAAAAGACGAACTCAGCTCTCTCGCCCTGGAGTTTGGTTTTAATGCCGACGGTACCGTCGAGGAGACCAGGAAGGCATTCGCCAGCCTCGTCAACACAGGGTCGTTCCCACAGAGTGTGCGGGACCGACTGGCTCAGTTGCAGGAGCAATATAGCAGCCGGGTACAATGCCACCTCGATATTTCGAGCGTTTGGAAGATGAGATACGGACCCACGTGCAGCGGAGAGGAGAGCCTTTCAAGACCTACTTGATCGAGCTCTGAACCAAGATGCAGCAAGTCGGTTATCGACAAGAGGAAGAATTGTACCGGGCATACGAAAACATGGCTCCAGAATAACGACTGTATATTAAACGCAGTGAATTCGTGACTTCGACACAATTGACCCATATGGCCACAGAATATGGGAGTATCAAACAACTCGAGACGACTCGACGCGAGCCAAGAGCAACCATGGACAGGAACCAAGAATATAGACTTTTGCCTTCGAAATGTGTCGGGAAACGGTGAACGCCTCCGCCGGAACCCGGGTGCGGCGGAGACGAACGAAGCAGCAACCCGACCCCAGTAAAGCCCCCGATAAGGTTACACGGCGGGCTCATCACGGCAGCGATAGAAGTCGGAGGACAACGGGTGGACGCCACCATTGATACACGGGCATCGAGGAGTTTCGTCAGCGAAAGTTTTACTCGCCTGGCCGCGAAAGCAGGCGAGTTACAGGATGTTGTCACTAGAATAGCGTTGACCGACCGGTCATTTCTGGATGTGACGAAGCTATGGCGAACCTCGGTTACGTTGGCCGGAACTACGGTGCTCTTACCTATGTTAGTAATGCCCACCATGTTAGATCGGGTAATACTTGGGATGGACTTCCTCAAAGTAGCGGGAACTCAGGTGCGATGTGGTCGAGCTACCCATGACTTGCAAAATGAAAAACGATCACGCGTCTGACCCAGAGGTATTTCTGGCCCGGTGTGTATCGCGACGCGAAACGCCATGTTCGCCATTGTGAATCTTGTCAAAAGTTTAAGACGGAACAAACCAAAACGGCAGGTAAGATGTTAACCCGGGTCGTCAGTGAACCTTTCGACATTCTCTGTGCGGACTTTGTAGGCCGACTACCCCGGTCGAAACAAGGAAATAAAATGCTTCTGGTGTTTCACAACGTATTCTCGAAATGGGTAGAACTGATCCCACTCCGGAAAGCCACCTCAGCTCAAGTGCAGAAAGCGTTTCGGGAACGCATACTTGCACGAGTGGGCATTCCCCGGAAGTTCGTATGTGACAATGGGACCCAATTCACAAGCCGGGTCCTAAAAGTCTATTTCACCCAGCTCGGTGTAGAAATCCAGTACACGGCTCCATATTGCCCACAGGAGAATCCCACAGAAAGGACCAACCGCACTGTGAAGACGCTGATATCCCAGCTGTCGGAAGGCGACCAGAGTTCATGGGATAATATGTTTCCAGAGATATCCCTCGCGATCAATAGCAGTATATCGGATTCGACGGGGTATAGCCCCGCGTTCCTAACTCAAGGACGGGAACCACGCTTGCCTGCGATGCTGTATGATGAGCGAATCTTCAGCGAGCGCCTCAAGACCAGGCGAGACTTTATAACCTACAAAGGCGAGACCCTCGCTCGGCGGTCAAGTCTGGCTGCGACAACATTCCTTATCGAAAGCAGCCGAGGGATTCGCCGCCAAACTTGCTGCTAAGTATGACGGCCCTTACACCGTTACGAAGTTCACATCTCCGAACTTGGTACGCCTCCAGCGCCCCGGAGATCGACGGCGGCGGATCGCCAACATATCCCAGCTTAAACCATACTACGCAGGAGCCACTCCAGATAGGATCGACGATAATATTACCGGACCGAGCAATCCGATACAGTAAGCGGCATACAGCCGCAGGATAGTCTAACAACTAGTCTAATAACCATTGTATAACCATTGTATAAGCCGCCAATAACCATTGCATAACCAATGTATAACCATTGTATAACCAGTCGAGTAACCATTGTATAACCATTGTAACAGGTTAAGACCGAGTCCTTTGTTAGCTTCACCGTCAGGTAGGGAGCTCGAAGAGGTGGGGCAATAACAATAAGTTTAGTTTACCGTTTCAGATGGATGAAGTAATTGTGTTGTCGGACGACTCCAACGACACGGAGGCCTTCCACATGGAGACGGATTACGTTGACAGAGGCGACGAAGCAATGGAGGAGGAGTTCCTCACGTCGGACGGCGAGGCAGACGGTAGCTCGGTGGAGACAGACGACGGTTTCCAGGCTCCTGAAGGATCCCGGTTCGCAGGACTCCGCGGAGGCTTGTGGAGCCCCCGACCTGACGGGTCGCGGCAATATTATCAGCCGACGTCGCCCCAGTCAGCTTCCTACCGCTTGGAAGACGACGAAAATGACGAAAGTGACCGGAGCTATTCAGCAGGTCCCCACGTTCCAGGGAAAGCTCACCGGGTCAAACAGGCGAAACTGTCTAGCCGGAGTACTCAGACCTCTCCGTCTAACCAAGGTCGTTTGCCTTATTCGAGAAGCTGCATGGGGTGTCTCACGTCGCCGAGCACACTATCGTCATGCGCGACGACAAGCCCGTAAAACAAAGGTATTATCCCAGGAACCCCGCAATGCAACATGTCATCGATGCCCAAGTAGACGAACTGCTCCGTGACGGTGCCATCGAACCTTCCAGAAGCCCGCACAGCGCTCCCATCGTATTGGTCAAGAAAAAGACTGGCGATTGGTGCATGTGTGTAGACTACCGTCAGTTAAACGCACACTCAGTGCCCGACGCCTACCCAGTCCCGAGAATCAATCACATTCTGGAGAAATTACGCCACGCCCGATATATCTCCACGTTGGACTTGAAGCACGGTTATTGGCAAATTCCCATGGCTAGGGATAGTCGCCAATATACAGCATTCACGGATCCTGGGAGAGGATTGTACCAATGGAAGGTCATGCCCTTCGGGCTGCATTTTGCCAGTGCCACGTTTCAACGCGCTCTGGATAGTGTAATCGGTGTGGAGATGGAACCTGTCGCCTTCGTTTACCTAGACGATATTATTATCATAAGCGCGACAGGGAACAGCACTTCGCTCATCTCTCGGAAGTTTTCCGCAGATTGCGGGCGGCGAACTTAAGGATAATCCAAAGAAGTGTTGCTTCTTCAAGCGGAAACTCGTTTACCTCGGCCACGTCATCAGCAGCGACGGAATTCAGACTGATCCCGAGAAGGTGTCTGCGATCATCGGGTTAAAGGCCCCCTCTAACTTAAAGGAACTCCGTCAATGGATCGGGATGGCTTCGTGGTATCGGCGACTTGTCCCTAGTTTCGCGACTATCGTGCAACCGATGACTGCGCTACTAAAGAAAGGACGGAAGTGGACCTGGGGACCAGAACAGCAAGCCGCCTTGGAAGAAATTAAAAGTTGCCTGACTTCTGCTCCCGTATTAGGCTGTCCGGATTTCGACCAGAAGTTCATTTTGCAAACAGACGCGAGTGACGTCGGCTTGGGCGTAGTTTTATCACAGGGCTCCGAAAGTCAAGAGAAGGTCATCGCCTACGCTAGTCGCCGACTAACCCCTGCGGAACAGAACTACACTACCACGGAGAAAGAGTGTCTGGCCATAATCTGGGCAATCAGGAAGATGCGGTGCTACCTGGAAGGGTACCGATTCGAGGTCGTTACCGACCATCTAGCTCTCAAGTGGCTAAATTCTATTGAGAGCCCTTCCGGCCGAATAGCGCGTTGGGCGCTAATATTGCAGGGAAATTGAACGTCGCGGCCGACACACTTTCTCGACAGCCTCGTGAGGTACTGCAAGGCGCTGTAGAGCTCGAGGACCACTGCGACTGGATCAAAAGGATGAAAGACCGAATACAGGAGGAACCCGAGAAGTTCGCCGACTACATGATCGAAAACGACCAGCTCTACAGGAACATGGGCTACCGAGCTGACGATGAGGACTACTTCCCGTGGAAGTTCTGTGTGCCCACTTCCCGTAGAGGCCGCGTCTTACGTGAGTGCCACGATTCTCCGACCGCAGGACACTTGGGAGTCCGAAAAAACGATCACGCGTCTGACCCAGAGGTATTTCTGGCCCGGTGTGTATCGCGACGCGAAACGCCATGTTTGCCATTGTGAATCTTGTCAAAAGTTTAAGACGGAACAAACCAAAGCGGCAGGTAAGATGTTAACCCGGGTCGTCAGTGAACCTTTCGACATTCTCTGTGCGGACTTTGTAGGCCGACTACCCCGGTCGAAACAAGGAAATAAAATGCTTCTGGTGTTTCACGACGTATTCTCGAAATGGGTAGAACTGATCCCACTCCGGAAAGCCACCTCAGCTCAAGTGCAGAAAGCGTTTCGGGAACGCATACTTGCACGAGTGGGCATTCCCCGGAAGTTCGTATGTGACAATGGGACCCAATTCACAAGCCGGGTCCTAAAAGTCTATTTCACCCAGCTCGGTGTAGAAATCCAGTACACGGCTCCATATTGCCCACAGGAGAATCCCACAGAAAGGACCAACCGCACTGTGAAGACGCTGATATCCCAGCTGTCGGAAGGCGACCAGAGTTCATGGGATAATATGTTGCCAGAGATATCCCTCGCGATCAATAGCAGTATATCGGATTCGACGGGGTATAGCCCCGCGTTCCTAACTCAAGGACGGGAACCACGCTTGCCTGCGATGCTGTATGATGAGCGAATCTTCAGCGAGCGCCTCAAGACCAGGCGAGACTTTATAACCTACAAAGGCGAGAATAGAGACCCTCGCTCGGCGGTCAAGTCTGGCTGCGACAACATTCCTTATCGAAAGCAGCCGAGGGATTCGCCGCCAAACTTGCTGCTAAGTATGACGGCCCTTACACCGTTACGAAGTTCACATCTCCGAACTTGGTACGCCTCCAGCGCCCCGGAGAATCGACGGCGGCGGATCGCCAACATATCCCAGCTTAAACCATACTACGCAGGAGCCACTCCAGATAGGATCGACGATAATATTACCGGACCGAGCAATCCGATACAGTAAGCGGCATACAGCCGCAGGATAGTCTAACAACTAGTCTAATAACCATTGTATAACCATTGTATAAGCCGCCAATAACCATTGCATAACCAATGTATAACCATTGTATAACCAGTCGAGTAACCATTGTATAACCATCGTAACAGGTTAAGACCGAGTCCTTTGTTAGCTACACCGTCAGGTAGGGAGCTCGAAGAGGTGGGGCAATACCAATAAGTTTAGTTTACCGTTTCAGATGGATGAAGTAATTGTGTTGTCGGACGACTCCAACGACACGGAGGCCTTCCACATGGAGACGGATTACGTTGACAGAGGCGACGAAGCAATGGAGGAGGAGTTCCTCACGTCGGACGGCGAGGCAGACGGTAGCTCGGTGGAGACAGACGACGGTTTCCAGGCTCCTGAAGGATCCCGGTTCGCAGGACTCCGCGGAGGCTTGTGGAGCCCCCGACCTGACGGGTCGCGGCAATATTATCAGCCGACGTCGCCCCAGTCAGCTTCTTACCGCTTGGAAGACGACGAAAATGACGAAAGTGACCGGAGCTATTCAGCAGGTCCCCACGTTCCAGGGAAAGCTCACCGGGTCAAACAGGCGAAACTGTCTAGCCGGAGTACTCAGACCTCTCCGTCTAACCAAGGTCGTTTGCGGGATGTAGAACCCGTACAGGAAGCAGGACTCCCCGAACCTAGGTGCGACCCCAGGGTCGGACTCCCCGGATGCCGTATACCTAGCGGGATTCGAGCTGATCTCCGACAGTGAAGACGATGAAGGAGAAAGGCCACTATTCCGCCGTTGCTTCCAAACATCGCCGCAGCAAGATCTGCAGGACGTGGACACCTCGGCAAGATCTCGCCCAGATTATCTCCACGGCACGCGACCAGTGAATAAGTGGGCTGATAAGTGTTTTGAGGTTAGTGTACATAATATTCCTCCCCGTTAAGTAAAGACGGTAAAGCGGACTTGTAGGAGGGTATTAGATAAATAAAATAATCTAGAAAAAAAATTAAAGAGAAGAAGTAAAAGTGAAATCCCTCGTTTGTGATTCTTTTATTCGTAGTCGATCAGTAGCTTCTCTCCTCGTAGAGCATGTGACCTGTACGCGGACATCCGGCCCGTTTGGTCTAGTATCTCAGCCTCCCTCATCGTAGTATTTGAGACCTGTACGTGGACACCCGTCCCGTCTGGTCTAGTATCCTAGCTTCCCTCCCCGTAGTATTTGAGACCTGTACGTGGACACCCGGCCCGTCTGGTCTAGTATCCTAGCTTCCATCCCCGTAGTATTTGAGACCTGTACTAGGACACCCGGCCCGTCTGGTCTAGTAACCTAGCTTTCCTCCTCGTAGTGTAAGTGACCTGTGCGCGGACATCATTCCCGACTGGTCGACCATAACGCCATCCTTTTCCCTTCAACCCCCCCCCACGTCCGACAAATTCTACCCGGCTTGGCCTCGCCCGAAGGTCCAGCACGGTGGATTTTTGACCTCCGATACGTGGAAAACGACTTGCGCGTGACGTCCCCTGTCGGCCCCACTCTCGCGAAATAGTGTCCTGGCTTGGCCTCGCCCGAAGGTCCAGCCCGGTGGATTTTTGGCTTCCGGCACGCGGAAAACGGATCACCCGGCGTCCCCACCCTCGTGAAATTGTTCGCCTGGTTTGGCCTCGCCCCAAGGTCCAGCCCGTGGGATTTTTAACTCTGGAGCAAGATACGGCGCAATCAACTCGGACATTACTCTCTCTCTCTCGACGTCCACGAGAACCTTCGGCGTGACCCCCCCCAAACGACTCATTCACTCGATAAATGAAACTCTCTAGTCCGGTGTTTCGGTGATTTACAAATTTCTTGTAAAGGACTCCTGGATCTGACTGAGATCTGTAACCCGGCCAGAGAGCATCCTTAGAGGGGTATGAAGTGAGTGCAGGTAAAATCCGCCCGAATTCGTTACAGCGTTAACTACCTTGCCACCTCCTAAGACAGTCTCTGCTTTAGGACAATTTATTGGATTTTCCTGTTTTATGAAACCGTTATATTTTTTGACTTCGGAGAAGAATGATTTTGTTTGGAGATCGGAACATGAAGAAATTAGAAAAAAGTAATTTCTATCCTTACACAAAAGCCAGCTTTAGTAATTCGATCCGATCGAGTTGCATACTGATGCAAGTTCTCGGGGATACGGTGCCATCTCATGTCATTGAATATTTTAGTAAGGCTGCTTCTCCGGCTGAATCACGGTATCATTCTTATGATATGATATGATATGATTCTTTTCGCCATTATCTATTGGGTAGACATTTTGTTGTCTTCACTGATTGTAACTTAAAGCATCAAGAACTAAAAAGGATCTATGTCCCAGGGTACAAAGATGGTGGGCGTATTTACAGTCCTTTACATTTGACATACAATATAAAGAAGGCAAACGAATGTCTCATGTTGACTTCTTTTCAAGAAATCCGCCTTCAGCAGAATTGACTTGCAAAACTCTAGAAAAACGAGTAAATTTGGCGGAAATATCTGACAATTGGCTTTTAGCCGAACAGCGTCAAGATTCTGAAATAGTTAATATTGTAAATAAATTGAAAGAAAATTCTCTTGCTGAGGACATTGCTAAAACTTACGAATTGAGAGCAGGAATACTTTATCTAAAAATTTAGCGAAATGGTAGAACTCGAACCTTATCAATTGTTCCTCGACCATTTAGATGGTCCGTAATAAATCAAATTCATGAGTCCATCATGCATTTGGGATGGGAGAAGACTTTAGATAAGGCCTATGACTATTACTGGTTCGATAATATGTCCAAGTATATTCGGAAGTTTGTTGATAACTGCATTACATGTAAAATGTCAAAGTCTTCTTCGGGTAAAGTTCAAGTAAGTCTTCATCCAATACCAAAAGTAAATACACCTTGGCACACAATTCACATTGACATAACTGGAAAGTTGAGTGGCAAGTCTGATCAGAAGGAATATATCATTGTTCAGTTGGACGCTTTCACTAAACTTCTTTATTTAACCCATACGCTTAAAATTGATGCTGAAAATTGCATAAATGCTGTCACGTCCGCTATTTCTTTGTTGGAGTACCAAATCGCATAATCGCGGATCAGGGCAGATGTTTCGCCAGTACTAGATTTAGTGAGTTTTGTTCACAACAAAAAATTAATTTATATGGTCAAGTTGAACGCACTATGAGCACCTTAAAGAATTTATTAACGGCCGTTGAAACTAGCAATCGATCTTGGCAAGATGCATAAGGAGAAGTTCAATTAGCCTTAAACTGTACGGTTAGTCGAGTGACAAAAGCAAGCCCCTTGGAATTATTTATCGGCAAAGTTGCTCGCCCGTTGGGGTTGCCTCCACCCTGCGATATGGTAGAAGAGGTCGACTTGGCAGAAGTAAGAACACGCGCAGGTCAAAATATTTCAGCTGCAGCAACATATAACAAGGAGCAATTTGATAAAAACAAGGCTAAAATTGTTGGATGCAAGGTTAAGTCCACAGTTTAGGGGGCCGTTTCAAATAACTGAACTATTAGAGGGGGATAGGTATATGCTCAGGTCTTTGACAAATAATAGAAAATATAAATATGCTCATGATGACATAAGAAAAATGCCAAATGCTTAAATACCAGTAGAATTTGAAAATTGTAATAAGGATTTAAATGTAATTGAAACAGAAACTGTTGAAAGAGACAGTAATAAAAAAATCAGAAACTGTTGAAAGAGACAGTAATGTAATAGTTGAAAAAGACACTGTTGAAAGAGACAGTAATGTAATAGTTGAAAAAGACACTGTTTGAAGAGACAGTAATGTAATAGTTGAAAAAGACACTGAATGGTTAATGATAATGTAAAAATGAGCTGTATCAATAGAAAGATGTTATTTGTAATGGAAATAATAGATTTAGATGAAAAATTTGAATAAACTTTTATAAGGTGTTGAATGGTAACAAAGCATTTTTGGTAATATTGCACGAGGTCGTGTAATGGTCAGGATGGCCGTGTCGGCGCACACTAAGAGTGTGTGGATGTTGGTATGAGTGTATGGGTATACAGTCTCTAGAAAATTCCAGAAGACCAATTTCATCAGTAAAGTAATATTGCATCAGCCTCTAACGGTGCTTTGTTTGGTTGTATGCGTGTTGTCGCTTAAGAAGTACCGTTTTAGCGGGGCGACAGCGTTGTGTCGCTGTCGCCGAGTGTGGTTCGGTGGTAAGCACAGAAAGAAGAAGGGATGACGCCAGTAGTTGCGTTCAGGATTTCGTAATATATATATATATAATATATATATATATATATATAATATATATATATATATATATATATATATATATATATATATATATTATATATATATATATATATATTCGAGTCCTCATAACTTTTGAGATGAGCAGAAATCTATGCAAGTCCAATGCGATTATGAACAATTCTTATTGCAATCATTTTATTATGAATATAAAAGGGTAATTTTAGACAAATATAATAATTTTGTGATCAGAGTACACAACTGTGCTCTTCGGGTTTTTAATATTTAAGTCATTTGGGAACAACTCCTGGTCATACAGATTACTTTTAGAAAAAATTTTCACCAGATAGATTTAAACTGAGCGACTAGTGTGAGTAGAAACGGCAAGGCGGCTAGATAGACTTTCCTAGTGATGCTTATCAGAATATACATATAAGTGACGTAATACCAAATAGTCTAAACATCAAGCCTAACACCCAGCCTGTATATCCCGAGATACCCATTACTTCATTTGTCAAACATAACATTCCAGAGCCTCCTATAGGCGTTGACATAACATTAGACATAAACATTTTCCACGCCTGTTATCAACAGTCCGTTTACTATAAACATTTCACACGTTTCTACCGACGTCAGCAGTCATAATCAAATTATAAACTTTTAAACAAAAGGTCCAGCATGAGAACCCATTCATCAGCATAAAAGCTTTGACCAATCCACATTTAATAAAGAAATGTGCAGCCTGAGAACCCATTCATCAGGCCACTAATTCAACCAATCGAAATCTTCTGATCGAACTCCATTACGCTGCTAGCGTCGCTGTCACCGATAAAAGCCACAGTTATAGGAATAATGCAATTGTTAAATCAGTTCAAAATTGGGAATGTAACTATAAAGACTTTATTAATAAAACTCCACAGTATGTTAAAAGAAAAATCGCTTTTTTTAATATATTTCAAAGTGAAAAATACAATTGTCACGGTAGGATACAAGTAGTAACCTCGCGAGTGGCTACCTCAAAAGGACTTCAAAAATCACTATGATAAAAAAAATAATTTTATTTGTATCCGCAAAACGGACTTACTTTAAATGTGAAAAAAAACCTTAGCCAAATCACGAATGAGGATTTCTAGTTTAAGCTCGTTTAACATTAAATTAAATAAAAAAAAAATCTTGTAAAAATGGAACTGTCATCAACATCAACGGATGTGTCCATAAACCATTTCTTCTGCAACTAAAATATAGAAAAAAAATTTAATGGAGACTTACTCTAATTTTCTCTCTTCATAAAGGAAGTCCACGAACTAGTTTACCATTATCCGACAACATCAGAAGCCCAAAATCAAATTATAAAAGCAGCCATCCGAAACCTTCTAATATGACGAGCCCGAACATTGTTGATGAGAAATGTACCACAGGACTAGAAGGAATGAAGGACACCTCCACATCGAATGTTTACGGAAAAACGTGAGACTAAATATTAAAATAATTTTCGTAGATTTGTTGAAGAACTAGAAAAACAAACAAGTAAAATATGTTGTAAACTCAGCTTAGAAAAAAGTCCATTAAAACCGATTTTAGTTTTAAAAACTTTGAATGATAAATTAGCTGAAGTGATTCGCGAAAAAATGCCAGTACAAACATATATTACGTTGAGCCCATTTGATTTGATAACAAGCCATGCCTCTGTCTTATTTATACAGGCTCAAGCATAAATTTACTAAACAAAAAAAAATTCTAAAAGAAACCTTAGTAAAAATGGATTTTATGAAAAACACTATTAATTTAGTAACTACGTAATGGTAAATAAAACAGAGGACGTAACCAAATTTTTTCAAGTATAAAAAATTATGACGAATATATTTATGCCATGCAAACTGACTTAACAAATAATTATTTAAGAGACGATCACTTAAATAATGAAGAAAAAACTTTACTTCATTATTTAATGTCCAAAGATTTTATATTCAGAATCGCGAAGGTGACAATTTGACTTTCACAAACGAAATCAAACACGTAATAAAAACAAAAAAGAAGAACCAAATTAAATGTTCTACGCTGAATGATAATGATAAATATCCTATTCCGAACATTCAATGAAATATTAGATAAATTAGGTAAATGTCAATAGTCTACAGCATTATGCTTGCTTAATGAATCCATCAAATTAAAATGAACCCAGGCTCTATAAAAAAAAACTGAATTTTCCACTAAGATAAAACACTAAGAATATAACAGGGTGCCATTTGCTCTGAAATTCCCCCGCAACATTTAGCGCTGCATGAATAACATGTTATACGACATAATAGGAACCCATTGTCTTGTGTATTTGGACGATATTGTCATATTTTCAATCTCTTTGCAAGAGCATATTCAATATTTTAGAAAAGTATTCGAACGTCTTCGCAGATCAAATTTTAAACACAGTTAGATAAATGTGAGATTATGATCCAATTCTTACAGATCCGGATTTTGATATAATTTACAATTTTTATATCTAAATTAATTAACTACATTAATATTTACATTTTCGACTGCTTTTATCAATGTGTCCCTAACACTTTTTCTTAATATAAAATTATCAATTGCAAGACCTAAAAATATCAGTTCCAACTGTTTAATGTTGCCTATAAATTGGACTGACAGTTTCATGAGCCCTCCGTCAGACACTTCATCCACCCATTGTCGGCCAACTCATTTGAGATGTGCAATTTTGTATTACATAACAAAAAGTCAATTTGTATAAAGGTTAATGTTTTAAAAAATTGGTCCGCACACAACATTTTCCGTCAACAAGCAAACGCGCACTGAAGCAAAAACCCGACCCTTTCGAAAGCCGACGAGACTATCTTTAGTTATTGTATGATGGTATGGGCTATACATATTATTCCTGTACTATGTAAAAGCACTTACCTTTAGAACATCCTTAACTGCCTCAGCTTTGTCCACTTCATTCTCATAGTAGTTCTGCATGCTCTGCATCTCCAGATGCATGTCATTTATGTATTGGCTCTACTGGCTGGCCTCTATATTACCAAAAAGCTGCCCAGGCTCGTTAGCTGTTTCTTCCAGTACGCAAACCTTATCACCAAGTACTTCAACTTCTTGACATTTTTTACGCAAAGCATAGCACTCTGCCAGAATTCTCTGTGTCTTTGAAATATTTGTTCCAGCATTTCCTAGGCTTGCCGAAGAAGCGATACTTCTATATTCATATCGCTGATCTTGCTTTGAAGATAATGGATGTCAGTGCTGTTCTCACGATCGATTTGTAGGCTATCAAGCCAGCCACGAATAGATTGTTTCCCGTTAATCCGTTTCAGGTAGGAATTTTCCGCTTGAAGAATTTCCTGGGCTTTGACCATATTGTCGATGCATTTCTGTATTTCATTTAAATCCTTTTCGTTTTGTTGTTTGTGGTTGGAGATTGCCAAATCCTTGATCCTTATTTTAAGTGCCTTGACCATCTCTGGATTGTGACGTTGAACCTAAATCCTCTTAATCCTCATATGAATTGGGTAAATTATTGGGCAAGATGTTGTTTCTTATCATTAGAACACTCATGCGATTTGGTGTGTCATCTACGGCTTTAATCAGACTGTCCCCTAATAACAGATTACTGCAATAAACATTGAAAGTGTTATATATACATATATGTTCTTGGAAATTTCAGTTTTTAAGTAACTGTCTCGCCCATCAAAACAGGTTTGTTACACGCTACCATCGCGATTTCTTCTTCTCGTTCTTCGACCAACAACGGTCGTTCGTAGTAGAAGGTACGTCTTTAGATTCACGCATTTTTCGGGACATTCGTTAATGTCGATCATAAAAGGTACGTGAAAGAATTCTTTTGTGTTGAGAATGCCATAATTGAGAGTTGTCCGGCATCAAACTGAATTCATAAAAATTTTTAGAAGACTTTTGTGATGTAAAAAGTTTATATATCATAAAATAAAGCTTCCCTAAAGGATGTTTCGTTTTTTTTTTGACACCTGCCTTTAAATCAATGTAGTGCTCTAGAAGACGAACTACGGATTCTAAGTAAATGTTAAATCTTCAAAGCATATATTTCTCAAGTTAATCTCAAGTTGATTTCATAAAATTTAGATTTAAAATACACTGCATATTTGAAAACTGGTTTTGTTCATGAAAAGCAGCGGAGAGGAACGGTAAGCACACATACCATGACATTTGACGCATTTTATTTGGTAGGGGTGCTGCTCGCTTTTAGCTTATTGCATGTTTTTTGGGGCAGACGGTATTATAATTTCAGTCAGAAGTTGCAACGCAGTAAAGACATTTTCGACCATAAAAGAATATATATTCTTGTTGTCTTTGTATTGCAGGTAGTCAATAAGTCGGAACGAGACTGTCCCCTAATTACAGAGTTCTGCATAAACATCAAGTGTTTTAGAACCTTAGAGCGTTGCTGAGAGGGGAGTGCATTCTGGCCCTCATTAAGTCAGTCGTTTACAAACACTTGTAAAGTGCGGATCGCACCGAAAAAATAATAAATATCGTTTAGATATCTGAGTAAATGCGTGCAGTTGGCTTGCAGTTATTGGGCAATTGCAGGCCATCACATTACAAAAAAAAAATTGAAAAAGACCGATGAAGAATAAAATTTATTTCGGCTGTATGTATGTTAGTTTGTTACATACATATGTATAAAAAAAAGGAGAAAAAAGGTGTGGCCACTTAAATGTAGCCTAAGAAAAGCTATAAAAAAAGTGTTGCTACTTAAAAGCGGTCTTAATACAGCCTACGAAAATAAGAAGATAAAATAAAAAGAATATATAAAAAGAAAAATAACAAGGAAACGGATGTGGAAGAAAGCCAAGTTCTTATTCCATTTCGCCAGCGGTCGAATTAACTTTTATACCCTTGCAGAGAGTATTATAGTGAAGGAGACATTTCCGACCTTATAAAGTATATGTATTCTTGATCAGCATCAATTGGAGAGTCGATCTAGCCATGTCCGTCTGACCGTCTGTCCGTCTCTCAGTTTTAAAGCTATCTGCATCCTTTTCAATAGTTGCGTTATTTAACTCATGTTTAAAAAATGTGTAAAAAAAGGTCACTTTCTTATGATAAAACCTCACCTAATGCATAGTTTGTTGCATCTGTATATAAAAATGAAACTGCTTTTCGAAATCCGGATATGTTAGAATTGGGTCGTTAATGGTTAAAGTTTTTAATTTTGTAAACGCTTCGTTATAACTTGAAGCTTTTAGTCTATTATAAGTTAGCGATTAAACCCGCAAAAAGCCAAAAAATGGTTAAACTTTTTTCGGATAGTTTGGAATTTTCAAATCTTGAATAGCTTGAATCTTACTTGGAGAGGGCTTGATACCTTCAGTTATAATTATATTGATCTAAAAATTCAGTTTCTCGTTTCATAAACTCCCATTTATCTAATTACATTTCAAGATTTGATCTGCAAAGATTAAAAATATGACAATATCGTCCAAATACACAAGTCAATGGGTATCTATTATGTCGGGTAATATGGTATTCATGCAAGGCTGAAATGTAGCTGGGCCATTTTTTAGATCAAATGGCTTCGTATTATATTCATAGTTTCCTTTCTTGGTGAACAATGCAGTTTTTTGTATAGAGCCTGGGTCCATTAAAATTTGATGGAATTTAAAAAAAAACATAAGTCACATTCTATTTTTACTTTTTATCTAACTACAGAATTAAAACCAATTTTTTTTTTGTGTTCACATTTTAGCGACTTTTTTAAAAACGCCACAATAAATTTCTTTTTATTTTCGAGTCCTCATAACTTTTGAGATGAGCAGAAATCTATGCAAGTCCAATGCGATTATGAACAATTCTAATTGCAATCATTTTATTATGAATATATAAGGGTAATTTTAGACAAATATAATACTTTTGTGATCAGAGTACACCAGATAGATTTAAACTGAGCGACTAGTGTGAGTAGAAACGGCAAGGCGGCTAGATAGACTTTCCTAGTGATGCTTATCAGAATATACATATAAGTGACGTAATACCAAATACTCTAGAAATCAAACCTAACACCCAGCCTGTATATCCCGAGATAACCATTACTTCATTTGTCAAACATATCATTCCAGAGCATACTATAGACGTTATTCAAATCAATAAGACATAACATTAGACTTAAACATTTCCCACGCCTTTTATCAACAGTCCCCATATTAAAAACATTTCACACGCCTTTACCTTAAAGTTAAATTATAAACTTTTAAACAAAGGGTCCACCATTAGAACCCATTCATCAGCATAAACGATTTGACCAATCCAAATTTTATAAGATGCAGCCTGAGAGCCCATTCATCAGGCCATCATTTCAACCAATCGAAATCTTCTGATCGAAGTCCACTTTCGCTGCTAGCGTCGCTGTCACCGATAAAAGCCGTAGTTATAAGAATAATACAATTGTAAGATCAGTTAAATATTGGGAATCTAAATAGAATATAAAATAAAAATAGTTTTTTTAATATATTTCAAAGTGAAAAATCTAAAATCTAATAAAAAAATACATTTATTTTTATCCGCAAAACGAACTTACTTAAAATTATTGTGAAAAAAACATTAGTCAAATCACAAATGAGGATTTCTGGTTTAGGCTCGTTTAAAAAAATTTTTAAATTTTTTAAATAAAAAATTAATGTGTAAAGATGGAACTGCCATCAACATCAGCCGCAGCCGCATAAGCAACACAAACTCTTACAGATATGTCCATGAACCATGCGAAACCTTCAAATAGGCAAGTAATATCCTCGCAAGTGACTACCTAAACAGGACATCAAAAATCAGTTTGATAAAAAAATACATTTATTTCTATCCGCAAAACGAACTTACTTAAAATTATTGTGAAAAAAAAATTTGTCAAATCACCAATGAGGATTTCTAGTTTAACCTCAATTAAAAATATTTAAATTTTTTAAATAAAAAATTAATGTGTAAAGATGGAACTGCCATCAACATCAGCCGCAGCCGCATAAGCAACACAAACTCTTACAGATATGTCCATGAACCATGCGAAACCTTCTAATAGGACGAGCCCGAACATTGTTGATGAGAAATGAACCACAGGACTGGAAGGATTTAAGGACTTTACTAATCAGCGAATACAACAGCGAAAAACCTACACATCGAATGATTTCGGAATAACGTGAGACTTAATATTAAAACAAGAAAGGAAGCCAACTTCGGCACTTCATTTACCCTTGCAGCTATTGAAAAATTAAAAATTCTTGAAAACATTAAAATTATGATTGACTTGCGTGTATGTTCAGCTACTTGAAGCTTATTTGATAGTTCCAATTTACCCTTGCAGCTATTGAAAAATTAAAAATTCTTGAAAACATTAAAATTATGATTGACTTGCGTGTATGTTCAGCTACTTGAAGCTTATTTGATAGTTCCAATAGCAGCTATATGATATCGTTTTCCGATTTTAATAAAATTAAAAGCTTAATTCTGAACTGTCAAACTATTAATTAATCATAAAGAATTTCTAAAACAAATTACAAAATATAAAAGTTAAATTTAAAATTGTTTTCTTTTATTTTTATTGTTTTTATGGAAGTTTTAAGTTATATTCATCCGATTTTGATGAAACTTAAACCGTAATTCTGAAATATTTAACCATTACTATGTCTCGAAGACTAAAAAAAAAAACACAAAAGTTATAATTTTTTCGTTTACTTTTTTGATTGTTCCTATGGGAGCTATATGCTATATTCCGAATTATTTAACCATTACTATATCTCGAAAAACAACAAAAAAATTAAAAAAACACCGAATATATAATTTTTTTTTATTTATTTTTCCGATTGTTTTTTTGGTAGCTATATGCTATAGTCGTCCGATCCGGCTCGATCCGACTAAGATACCACCTGCAATAAAAAGACAACTTTTGGGAAAGTTTCATTCAGATAGCTTTGAAACTGAGAGACTAGTTTGCGTAGAAACGGTCGGACAGACGGACAGACGGAAGGACAGACGGACGGACAGACGGCCAGACGGACGGACAGACGGACGGACGGACAGACGGACGGACAGACGGACGGACACTGCATTGCAAACTTCTCACTGAAATTAAAATACCCTTTGCAAGGGTATAAAAAGAGGGGCCACTTAAATGTAGCCTAATGTAAGCAGTTTCGATATAGCCTAGGAAAACACTAAAAAAAAAGCGCGTTATTACGGCATTTGTAATAGTTTGTCATTTTTTTTTTAAAGTAGCGTGTATAGTCTTTATAAGATTCTTAGATAAAGTCAGGTCTTATGTCATATGTCAAAAAAAATTAGGTCATGTTTTTGATTTTAATTGGATTTGTCAAAACTATGTCCTATTTAATGGGTTTTGTTTATTAAATTTAAATTGGTTAAAGTATTTATACTCATAAATGGGTTAACAAAATGGACCTTCTGTTAAAAAATGTTTATAATTTTATTAGGTATGCTGTAGTTTTTAACTAGGGGCGTATGGAGGCAAAATCTGGTTGATTTGAATAACTTCTCCAGAAGGTTCTGGAACAAAGCTTTAGCAAATAAATAAGAGGGTATCTCCGGGTACACAGGCTGTCTTTAATTAAATTATCAGAATTTTTGTAAACCAACTTTAGGATGTTTATTTAATTTTTTTGTTATAAACTTCTTTATAATTATATAAATGTAAAATATTTGCATTTGAAATATATTATTTTAAAAGATTTTTATATGGTACGGGCTATCCATATTTTCCCTATAGTATGTAACATCACTTACTTTAAGAACTTCCTCAACTGCCTTAGCTTTGTCCACTTCATTCTCATAGTAGTTCTGCATGTACTGCATCTCCTGCTGCATGTCATTTATGTATTGGGTCTGCTGGTTTATGCTGTCCTCAAGACTAGCAGAAAGTTGCTCAGCTTTGTTAGCTTTTTGTTCCAGTACATAAACCTTATCACCAAGTACCTCCAAATCTTGACATTTTTTACGCAAGGCATCGCGCTCTGTCAGAATTCTTTGTGCATTTAAAATATCTTGTTCAAAGGAGAAATCATTCTTAAAAAAACCGGCATCACCGCTAGCGGAAGCTTCACCCCGACACATCTTGACGCACTTCTTTATAAGCATTTCCTCGGCTTGCCGAAGAAGCGATACTTCTTTATTCATATCGTTGATCTTGCTTTGAAGATAATGGATGTCAGTGCTTTTCTCACGATCGATTTGTAGGTTATCAAGCCTGCCTCGAACCGATTGTTTCTCGATAATCCGTTTCAGGTAGGAATTTTCCGCTTCAAGAATTTCCTGGGCTTTGACCATATCGTCGATGCATTTCTGTATTTCATTTAAATTCTTTTCGTTTTGTTTGTGCTTGGAGATTGTCAAATCCTTGATCCTTATTTTAAGTGCCTTGACCATCTCTGAATTGTGACATTGAATCATAATCCTCTTTATATCTGCGCATTCCTCCTCAACCGTTATAGGCTTGTCATCTGAATTGGGTAATTTGTTACACGCTACCAGATCGGCTACGAATCGCGATTTCTTCTCCTCGTTCCCCGACCAACAACGGTAGTTTGTAGTAGAAGGGTACGTCTTTAGATTTAAGCATTTTTCGGGGCATTCGTTAATGTCGTTCATAAAATGTACGTGAAAGAATTCCTTTTGTGTTGAGAATGCCATTATTAAGAGTTCGGCATCAAACTGAATTCATAGAAATTTTTTCAAGACTTTTGTGATGTTATCATAAAATACTAACAACGTGTTTTTTGACAAAAGCTTCCCTAAACGATGTTTAATTATTTTTAACACTGCCTTTAAATTGATGTTGTGCTTTAGACGACGAACTACGGTCAGTCAGAAGTTTGCAACGCAGTAAAGAAGACATTTCCGACCCTATAAAGTATATATATTCTTGATCAGCATTACTGGGAGAGTCGATCTAGCCATGTCCGTCTCTCTGTCCGTCGGGCTCTCTGTCTGTCCGTCCGTTTCTACGCAAACTAGTCTCTCAGTTTCAAAGCTATCTGCATGAAACTTTCCCAAAAGTTGTCGTATTGTAGTACTGGTTAAATATTTTAGAATTAGGGCTTAAATTTCATCAAAATGAGATTACTATATCATATGGCTCTAATAGAAACAATAAAATTATAAAAAAAACAATTTTTTTCAATGTATATTTTCTGTTTTGTATTCTTTTTCTTTTTGACTGTTTAATAATTTGACAGTTCAGAATTACGCTTTCAATTCTATTAAAATCGCAAAACGATATCGTATAGAACTAACGAATAATTGAGCTGCAAATCATCATAGCTTCAATGCATTTAGACATATACGCAAGTAAATCATAATTTAAAAGTTTTCAAGAATATTTAATTTTTGAAATAGCTGGGAATATGAACTTCGGCTTGTCGAAGTTTGCTTCCTTTTTTGTTATTTTTTATTATCAAACAAAAATGTAGCACCCAAATATATTACTCAAAAAGTCTAGTTTAAAAAGCTAATTATATTTATTTAAGATTTAATTACATGCTAGTTTGAATTAATGGTCTTGTATATATTCAGAAAAGTAAAACGCTCCACTAAATTAAGTACTGCAACTCAGTTTAGTTTTTTTATTTATTTATTTATTTATGTGGGATAGGGATATTTAGTAGATTTACACTGTTTTGAATTTCACAATAAATGTAATTGATGTCATCAGCCAGATTCGCAAGCCGCATTCCATCCCTTTTTATCAGGTTGATCTATCGCCATCACTCTCTTACCTGAACAGCCCATACCAAGAAATTGCGCCATAGCTCAGTCGGTTCCGAAAATTTGTCGAAGGAAGGTTATGGTCTCCATAGAGTGCGAAAGTCGTGAAACTTAATTTGTTCAGTTTTAATTAAATAAACTCTTGTAAACTATACCCGAAATAAATAAACCAAATAACCAATTTGTAATACCCTACAGAAATTTTGGCGATAAAAAATTCAAGGTGGCAAATTCTTTTCATAAAACGCAATTAAAAGCTGGAGTGTGTACGAACAGTGTGAATACACGGATTCATGGAGTGCAAAGCAAATGCAAAAACTTGAATGTATGCGTGTGCGGAAGTAAACAGTTAGAATACGCAGCAACCAAAAGATGATGAAATCGATGCAAAACTTCGAAGACGATTTGCTGAGCTTGTAAAATCTTTTGATGAGGCGATCGCAGGAGACGACGAAGTAAATCCAACTGGGTGCGGTGAGCGAGAGTTCAACAGGTAATAAACAGCAGTCCACCTCGAACTATCAAGTATAGTCCTTTTAAAATTTTGACTGGTCTCGATATGCGACAGAAAACTATTTGATGACTTAGGTATAGAAGAGTTAAATGAAGAGCGAAAAGAGATACGTGAAAAAGCTCAGAAAAACAAAGACAAAGTGCAGCAAAAGAACAGAAGAACTTTAATGAGAAAAGAAATGTTGAAACTGATTATGCTATAGGGGAATTAGTAGCAATTAAGAGGACATAGTACGGCACTGGTATTAAACTTCGCCCTAACTTTTTTGACCCGTACAAAATTACTCAAAAACTTAATCACGGACGTTATGAGGTACAGAAAGAAGGCAACCAGGAGAGGCCAAAACATACAGCAACAGCCGCAGAATATATGAAAAAATGGAGTTCATTCAGGGGCGAATGAAGATGCAGGATGGCCGATTGTGTGATAGGGATACTTAGTAGATTTAGTTGCCCTCTATTCGAAGTTGATATGGGGATAGACTGTTTTGAATTTCACAATAAATGCAATTGATGTCATCAGCCAGATTCGCAAGCCGCATTCCATCCCTTTTTATCAGGTTGATCTATCGCCATCTCTCTCTTCCCTGAAAGGCCCATACCAAGAAATTGCGCCATAAGTCAGTCCGTTGCGAAAATTTGTCGAAGGAAGGTCATTGTCTCCATAGAGTGCGAAAGTCGTAAAACTTAATTTGTTCAGTTTTAATTAAATAAACTCTTGTAAACTTTACCCGAAATAAATAATTAATAACTAATTTGTAATACACTACATTTATTTATGTATATATTTATTTATTTATTTATAGATCTATCTATTTACTTTTTTACTATCCTAGTGCGACGATGTTAAGCTTATTTTTACTACACCAGTCAAAATGGGTTGAAAATATTTAAATATTGTTTAATGACTTAATTTCTATCTTATTCTAACAAAATTGATATTATATTATGTATGTTTATTTTTTATTTTTAATATTAATGATGCATTAACGATTGCCAAGAAGTTACAGTATTATGGAAATAAATAAAAGTCCTATAATCTATCCATGTGGTCAAGTTTAGTTTAATAGTAAAGTCGTTTCAGGTTATACACATATATATAATTAAATATTCGTACTATAAGTTTTACATAAAAAAAAAACTTTATTTAATTTTATTTATCAACTAGTACAATTATTATTATTTGGAAGAACACGTCCTAATTGTTTTAGGTCTCAAACTGAACTCGCTTCTTATCTTAAACTTTTTTGACGATTTAGATTTAGAGCTTTCTAAGAGTGGAGCTGACGTTAATTGAGTGAGTTTTCTAATTGCCCTTTGGATTGTTGATTGATAGTGCACCAGCCACTCAATCCAATTGTTTAGTCTAGAATCTTAGGGTTTTGCTCGCATGGTAATTTTCCATGGGGATCCGAAAGTGTGGGAACGAACTGATAAAGTAATTTGATTCGTTCTGGATGTTTAGTCTAAGGCTTGGGTACATTTGCAATTAGATATCGGCTGATTCGTTTTGGATGTTTTGTCTAAGGCTTGGGTACATTTGCAATTAGATATCGGCTGATTTGGGTACTAGGGTGTAAGTGTGTGTAGGTGTGTGGACATGTGCATAAGAGTTATATGGGATTATGGATATGTCACTCCCCCATTCTTTGAATTTGGCCTGTCCTTAGGTGGAAAGGGGTTGGATATAACATTATATTTTCTTCTATCTTAACTGAGTTTGGTAGATCGTTTACAATTTCTGTACTTTTGGTGTTTCTTCCTTTGGTTTTACATATATTATATTTTACAATTAATTTTCTTGGTTTGTTCTTAAACTTTAGAATAGATACAATAATATGCTTATGATTGTAATTACAAAGTAGTTGCTGTTATTTTTGAAATACATTATTATATTTTGTATGTGCTTTATAATTTCTTTTGTTTGCATATATGACAACGGTTCTAATTTTGTTACATTATTGTTTATATAAATGCTTTGTGTATATTGTAAATTGGTACTTGAAAGTATGAATTCATCGAGCTGTACTGAACAATTAAGAATTTTAATAAAATTATTACCAAATATAGAAATTTCTTTATTAATGCAATTTTGATTTAAAAATGTTTTAGGGATATTCCATGTCAATAAAATATTTGGTTCAACATAATTAATTTGGAAATTTTTGGTATATTTACAGCTTGTGGATTCTTGTTTGATTGTTCCATTTATACATTCATCGAATACTACTTTTCCTGTTTCTTTATTAAATACTTTTTCTTCGTGAAGGTAATACTTATCAAATTTTTTTTCTGTTAGAATGGTATTATTATCATCTGGATACGGAATTATTTCAAAAATTGGTGCTTTTATAATTTCTGTAGGAATGTGCGAAATTATCAAAATTTCATTTGTGTCTGTTTTTAGCCAAGTGGAAGTTTTAATTTTCAACAATTTCTCAGAACTTATTCTTGTTAAATCATTTTGGATTAAATATACCAAGTCTCGTCAACTGCATTCCCAACTCAATATCCTCTATGTATTCCGTAAAATGTTGTTAGTTAAATATTAAAACACTAGCTTGTTGCTCCCTTTCATCATCTTCTTTTAACTTATTATTACATCAATAATCATATTTAAATCCGTGTTTTGTATGCTATTTTCTGATAAGTTACTTATTTTCTGCTCTAACTCTTCCTTATCATCTTGATCTAATGTTCCGAATAAATATTTGTAAGTTGTGCCAATAATATTAAATAATCCTCGTTTGTTACGTTTGGCTAGTTTAATTCCATTTATTTCTCTTTTGAGTTTTGCTGCTAAATAACGAATTTGTAAAATGTCAATAAATTCATTTGCTTCTTTTTAAAAGACTTTCAAATATTTGCTCAGTTTTGGTTATGTTTATGCTTAGATAATGATATTCAAAATTGGTTGGAATATCTATTGACCCGGTTTTGAATACAAGGTATCCATTTTGGGCTTTTATCGGATTATCTCAATGTTTTGTCCCATTGCCGTTTTAGTTATAGTCAATAAAATTATCGAGAGAGTGATAATCTTAAACAGATTGTTGTGCACTTTGGTTTCCTTCTGCTTCCCTGGAATTATCGTATTTACTTTTATTAATTTTCTTTTTCTTTTAAACTTTGATTTATAATGAGTTATCTTTCTACCTCTATTAGTTTCTTCAAAATGTTTATCGCCTATTTTCCTCAAACTTCCTGTTTTTTTAAATGGGTTTGTAGTTTTCGACTTTACTAATGGTGATTGTCTAAATCTTGTATCTATTTCAAAATCATGTCGTTTCTCATTTAGCCTGTCAATCTTTTTCGTTTTTCTTCTTGTGTATTATATGTCTATTTCGTTTCCTATTATCCTTAATTTTTCGTTTACTGTTTAATGGAACCTTTCTATATCAGATATACCGTTTTTGCTCGTAGTTACTTGAATTTGTACTCCTTCTGAATTTAACCAATTGTGTAAGGCTACACACATAAATGCTGAATCTTTATCTGCCTTAATTTCTTGTGGTTTTCTTATTTCATTAAATACCCTTATTATAGCTCTTTTAGCTGCTAACCAATCCTTACTTGTGACTTCTATGAGAGTGGCGAACTTGGAGTAAATATCGATACAGGACAAGAATTGTTGGTTTCCTACTATATAAAAATCTATGACAAATTTTTCTCTTATATTTTGTATTTCTGGTGTAGTTTCGAAAGATAAATTCGTGTTCCTATGTTCTGTTTTTGCGATGTTACAGATTTCACATTCATTAATTATGTTTTGTATTAATTTTTGAAAGTCAGGGAAATAATATTCGCCTCTAAACCAATTAGCTGTTTTTTCAATTCCCGGATGTAATAAGTCTTTATGTCTTTTTAATATTTTTTCTTTGAACTCTGCATAAGTGAGGATATCTTCTAACTTTTTGGTGCATCTTACTACTTTTGTTAAATGATTTGGATTGATTATTTCTAGATATGCTTGTTGGAATATAAGAAATCTGAATCATCATGAAAGTATAATGCACTCTTTTTTGTACACAAATATTC